>NC_054750.1:8112500-8412500 GCF_018143015.1 Lytechinus variegatus
TATGCTAAAGTATTTGGTTCAGCATGTTGTTCCTAATAGTATAGGTTTACGCTAAATGTATAGACCAAAACAGTTTGTTTTAAAGAGTGAAAATCAATAGCTCGAAGAGAAAGCGACTGTATTCGATTCAATTAAATTCTTTATTTCACTTTCGTTCTAATACAAAGTAATATAAATCAGATACAAATTTAAGGACTGTATATGAGAAAGAGTGGATCCTGGAACTGACATAGTATTTGCGGGTGTGTGTCACCAATGAGAGAGAGAGAGGGGGGGGGGGGGGGGGAGAAAGACAGATACATTTATATTCAGAAATGCAGGAATTCAGTAGTAAGTTTCATAGGTTTTGAAGCGTTCATTTGCAAAATCAGACATAGAATTGGTAATTGCTAAACAAAAGCTCAACGAAAACACGCACTATAGAAAATGGTCCCCTACTGAGAATTTATTTTAATCATCCATAATTATATTTTGATGAGACAATCCAAACCACCGGGGACTCATTTGTTTAGCTTTTGCATCAGGTCTGTTTGTTTGTTTGTTGTTTTTTTAAAATTGTTACAGTAATTCCTATTTGATTATTGTTCTTTTAATGTTATACAATTATATAATTCCTGTATGATTGTTGTTTTTGTAATGTTACAAAAAAATCTTGAAAATCAATAAAATTTGAAAAATACAAAAATAGAAAGGAGGGGAGTGCTAGTTCTTGAGATTTGTCAAGGTCCTCAAATTGTATTGTAATAAAGTAGACCTAACTAGGAGATGTGTGATGCCCTGAAGCATGTAAGAGATTAGAAGACTCGACATTCCCGAGCATCTCGGTATCCGCTATCTTTACATGTATCTTAAATGGTAGGTACGCATAAGGTATATTCCTGAAGAATAACTCATATTTTAGTATAAAGTATATAATAGTTATGATCTATATATTCATGAAAAAATCAAGGTACCTGCTAGAATAGATGGGTAAAGAGAATATAACTGTATCCAATAAACGACATGCGATGTAGTGATCATTCTTGGAGATCTTATGCCTTAAACATGGTAAGTATAAGTTATTTCCGAACAAGTAAAGGTGTGCAACGGTTAAAAAAAAACAATGTATCCTATATGGTCTTACTCAAATACTATTTCTCACTTCTTCTGTATTTCTTTTAGCTTCTACTCAGTCTTTTCAGGTATAGTATATCGTTCTTCCTAAATGTTCTTATATACTGCACTTAGTGATTTACTTGACTCTATCTATTCATGGTCTATTCATGTAATCATTTAGATAAAGTTTGCTCATATTCATCTACAGATTTACTTAACTCCTAGTGTATTCTTTTAGCCTGTCTTCGCACTTAAATATAGTTTCCTTCATACTTATATATAATAATTGCACTTAGTGATTTACTTGACTCCTAGTGTATTCTTTCTGTTTATCTTCACACTTATATATACTTATCTTAATACATAAATATATTAATTGCACTTAGTGATTTACTTAACTCCTATATTTTTTGTATTCTCTCTGTTAAACGTCAAACTCAAATATACTTAAATTGGACTTAATCATTTACTTGACTCCTAGTGTATTCTTTTAGTATATCTTCACACTTATATATACTTATCTTAATACTTAAATATATTAATTGCACTTAGTGATTTACTTAACTCCTATATAGCGTATTCTCTGTGTTTATCTTCAAACTTAAATATACGTATACCGTATCTAGTGGCGCAGTTGACTTCATATAATTTTATTTTACTTTTATTCTATTTCATTTTCATAGTGTATTTACGTGGTTGATAGTTATATTTTATCATCTTTACACTTACATATACTTATCTCCATACATAAATATACTAATTGTATTTAGTGATTTTCTTGAATTCTAGCGTTAGTTAATCATAGTGTATTCACGTGGTTTATAGCTATACTTTAAATAGCTTATGCTAATATCAAACGAAGTCACTTGACTTCTGCTCAGATTGCATTCATGTAGTTTATCGTTATACTTGAACATATTGCACTTATTTAACTTGTAATCATAGCGCATTAATGTAGTATATGTCATCATATTAAATTGGCTTATACCGCACTTTAGGATTTACTGGACTCCTTCTACTCATAGTGTGTTCGTGTAGTTTATCTTACAACATTATGCTTATACTGCACTCAATGACTTACTTGACTTCATATGCTCGTAGTGTATTCATTTAACTAATCGTTATACTTAATTATGCTCAAACCGCACTTAACGACTCTTTTTTATTCATTATGAATTCATTTATTAGCTGTTCATCGTTATAATTGAATATGCTTTATATTACAATTAGTGACTTACTTTTGTTTACCCCTTGTACTTATATCCTTACATTGCACTTAATCCATTGGCGGCGGAAGCGAAAAAATTTAGGAGGGGACAACAAAAAAATTTTTGACAAGCAAAAAAAAAAAAAAACGTTCTCAATCAAAAAATTTTAGGGGGGACGTAGGAATATTAATTGACAAGCAAAAAAAAAAAAAAAAAAGGTCATCAACAACAAATTTAGGGGGGACACGTCCCCCCCGCTTCCGCCACCTATGACTTAATCTACTGCTTCTCAAAGCACATTCATATGCTTATTGCTCTTGACCCTTTCGTGTTGTTGTTTGATTTTAGGCGTCCATTCAAAGTGAGACGCCAGTGAGAATAATGAGAATGTACTTATCATTGTACTTAAATATGCTTAAGTTGACTTACTTGACTCCATGCCGCATGGTCCGGTGGTACGGACATTATCCAGAAAGTCCAGAGCATAGGTCCTCGCAGGAGGGAAAGTTAACCTAACGTGGGCTGCACAGATGCCGAAGAGGCACGCTCCTAAAACCAACCTTAGCCCGAACATGATTGTGGCGGTGCCGGCCGGCGCCAAACAGTATCCTGATATACGATGAAACTCCGGGAGCAGATACGGGGATGCTGGTATAGGATGCGGTCCTGCAATGCGACGAAGGCGGTGCTGCAAACGGCCGCTTATGTTCGATTGAGGTGTGATTGAACGAGCAACGGGTTAAGGAAACCGATATCAGCTTAAAGAAAGTTTTAAATTCAGAATGTCTAAAGAAAGGGGCTCTTTATTATCTAAAGGAGTAAATAAACAGTGGCATTTGCTTAATCTCTGTTAAAATGCATGCGACTCGTTCACTGACGGCGCGCAACAATGAGGGGAGGGATTGAAAGCATATTGATCGCCGCCACTCAACTCTCTCCTTCTCTCTCTCTCTCTCCCTCTCTCTCCGTTGGTAAAACGGGAAGGTGGGAGGGAATAAGAGACTACGCATGCACCAACGTATACACCAAGGACAACAAGAGATAGAGTATTTTGTTTGTGGCCTGTTTTCTGTCCCGTAATGTTTATCATGAGAGAGAGAAAAGAAAGCATGAACGACTCAACCATTCAGTCGCAGGGAGTAACTGGTACGTACTTTGGTACGATAAAAAACAATTCGTGACAGGGCAATTTCGGTTCCCGGTCAATTTTTCACGTGGTACGAGTCTATATCAATAATGAAAATAAAGATATTGCATGGTTTCAACTCTCTAAGAATGCTTATAAAACTTCAAAACACTAGTGAAAAAAATTAGGATATGATCGCCGTGACGAGGCAGTAAATTGAAGTCAAACCTTGTCGGACTGAGAAGGAACGGGGTGTCACGAAAGGGAGTTCAAGTTGGTTATACCACTGATCTATCAGTGGGTTATACGCGATGACACTGCCATGGGGGGGGGGGGATGAACCACACCCACAGGGGCCGCGGAAGCGGGGCTGGGGGGGGGGGGGGGGCTTCAGCCCCCACTTTTTTTTTTCCAAAACTGTGTACAAAAACTTAAAAATGACCATAATTTTTCTGAATGTGATTTTTTTGCATGGTCAGCCCTCCACTTTTGGCTCATCCTCTCACTTTGAAAACCGTTCCGCGGCCCCTGCCCCACATTTTCACGACCAAGAAAAGGGAGAAAGGAGATGGGAAGAAATGTCAGTCATATCAATTAAAAAAAATGTGTTAATTTGTTTCAGTTAATATCCCAAAATGTGGAAATATTTGTTCGCTCGCTTCGCTTTCTCACACCCCTTATATAAGATTTTTTGCCCCATAGGTAATGTCTGACCCCCTCAAAATTTCATTACATCACTAATGCAGATGTAATGTGTCATTTTCATGTAAATCTTGTTCACAGGGACAATATTTATTCCAATGAAACATAATCAACAAGCAGCCAAAAGTATAGGACCCAGTCAAGTTTTTAAGGTGAACTGAAGAAAAAAAGAACGTTTTTATTTTGTAGAAAGAAACCAGTCTAAAAAAAGGATCTGAGCACAGTTTGACATTCATTTTCATGATCTGAGACCCTTAATGGTTAACATGAATAACAAACTTTTCTTTCCTATATGTTTTCCTGTATGTTTCATAATACATTGCGTTTCAAAAAAAAAAACAAACAAAGATAACAGCCGATTGTCATTGTGTAATAATTTATCAATCAGAACAATTATAAATGATACTATGAAAGCATTGAAAATAATTATTTTCTTTTCACTTTAATATGACATTGATGCATATATTGGTGGCTGATAATGAAGAAAAGTTCGATAAAAAATGTTCAGTTCAGTTTATTCAATGCAATTATCATGAATACTAAAAAAAACATAAAAATCTCAAAATAGATATCAAAACGTGGTACGATTAAAACAATCTTACAGTTTGCAAATAATGAAAGAGTTAGTGAGACTACAGAAACAGTATGAAGATTAGTCTCCGAAACATATATTTGGTATGAATGATACATGTTTATTTGGGAACAATATATTCTTATATGGAAGCTTAAAAGTGCCAACCATATGTTCATATAATCATCTCGTCATATCTACATCTCTTAGGAAAAGGATGAAATGACGAGATCTCGGATCTCGTCACGTCTACATCCCGTGAGAGAGATTAGATGATCAAACGAATAGATCTGAGATCCCATCATGTCTACATTCCCGGTGGGAGAGATGATCAGATGGCATGATCTCGAATCTCGTCATGTCTACATCCCGTGTGAGAGATGATCAGATGACAAGATCTTGGATCTCGTCATGCCTACATCCCGTGGGAGAGATGATAAGATGACAAGATCTTGGATCTCGTCATGTCTACATCCCGTGGGAGAAATGATGAGATGCCAAGATCTTGGATCTCGTCATGTCTACATCCCGTGGGAGAGATGATCAGATGACAAGATCTTGGATCTCGTCATGTCTATATCCCCGGTCATGCCGGTGGGAGAGATGAAGAGATGACAAGATCTTGGATCTCGTCATGTCTATATCCCCGGTGGGAGAGATGAAGAGATGACAAGATCTTGGATCTCGTCATGTCTACATCCCGTGGGAGAGATGATGAGATGACAAGATCTTGGATCTTATCATGTCTACATCCCGTGTGAGAGATGATCAGATGACAAGATCTTGTATCTCGTCATGCCTACATCCCCGGTGCGAGAGATGATCAGACGGGTAGATCTCGGATCTAGTCATGTCTAAAATACTTTCGTGACAACAGGTACGCAAACAGGAATGTCTTTTTTGAAAAAAATCTGTTGCCGAGATTTTAGTGGGTAGCTGAACTCGCCTTTGTTAAACAACGTGTATGTGTTTTGGTTTAATTTGTACACTTCATTAAATGTTTGCTATGGGAATCACGTTGAATTGATTGTAAGGCGTTCAGGAAGCTCAAAAATACGCAGCATGCTCGCATTGATAAGTCCCTGTAATTATGCTGTTGTTGTGATTTACTTTTCTAAAAATTTTACTCCGCTCATAGATCCAACTGTGTCATCACGACATGAAGCCATAGTTTCCATCTCCAAGTCACCACCTATTTTCGTCTCAAAGTCATTATTAAACATTTCTAATACTACGTAAGGACCTTGTTAGTATTTATACGAGCTTAATTGCGAGGACCGCACACTGTTCTATTGATTTCTGAACCAAAATACAAAAGATGAGAAAAAAGGAACCTTCAATGACCGCATAAAATGTGAAGTAACCCAACTTTGTCAAAGAAAAAAAGTTTTATGAGGCTTTAGAAGGCGTGAGAAAAAACCTGAATTTTCTTTGGGCAGTTCGATGTCGAATTATTTGAACCCGGAACAAGAGAAGATTAATTGAAAAGAAAGAAAAAAACAGGAAAGACAAGTAAAATATAAAAGGCGGAACATGAATTTGCTTAAAATGCACTTTACAAGGACAATGGACATTTTGACTAAGATAAAATCATTTTCGAGTTTACTTTCCTACAAAGTTTAGTGACACCGAGGGAGGCGTTGCAAGATGCTGGCAGAGTAGTGGGCTACCCCTATAATTTTCAATTAGTTAAAAAGAGGAGGAAATGAAAAAAATATAATAAGGATAAAAAAAGGAAGTAGGAAATCTTTCGAAGATAAAGGTTTCGTCGAGCTCTATATTACGCATAATCATGTTTTTCAACTCATAAAAAGATATGTATCTTTCGCTCGTCTTGTATCCATATAGCACCACCCCTGATTAAATTGATGACATTATTAGGATGACTATAGAAAATATTATGATGGAGAAGGGGAGAGGTATAGGATCTACGAATGCTTACTCCCTATAACCTAAGGACTGAGTTAGCATGGGTAGCATGGGTATCAATCAGAGCCAAGATAGCTTTTCATGAAACTTATTAATGGGACAGTTGCCCTGCTTTTCAGCCAATCAAAATCAAGAAAAGTTGTCAGATCTCACAACTTTTTGGGGCGGAAAATGTTGATTAAACGCTCCACTACACGGGGGGGGGGGGGGGGGAGGGGTATACGGGGTATATAATCGTGTATAACTACCATCTTTCAGTTAAAGCCCTTTAACGATTTTTTTCGATGGTTATAAAGTAATGATTTACAGTTAATATCAATATGCGAGCGAGCGAGCAAATTTTCTGAAGTTGGAAAACAAAATGAAAAAAAACTCGTTCAAGTGGTGTGTAACTATCACATCACGGGCAATGTATATGTCTAATTGTATCCTACCATCTTTCAGTTTAAGGCCCATCATGAATTTGTTCGATGGCTATATTGTAATGGATTTGCTAGGATATGAAGAAACAAATTACGGTAAATACCAATATGCGAGCGAGGGAGCGAGCAAATTTTCAAAAGTTGGAAGACAGAATTTCGTGTTCCAAGGGGTGTGTAATTATGGGGGAAATGCAGCGATTGAGCGTTGAAAAGTTGCTTCAATCGTTTAAGATTATATAAAGAGGATGATAAAGGTAAATTATCAAGAAATTAAACTACAGAAGAAAAGGGGAAAAATACAGAGAGCAAATAAAGATGAGAATGATATAGGGAATCATTATTATCGGGATTAGGGGTGCTTATGAAATGATTTGGGTCATCCGTCATCACAGGCCATAATACGAACTTCCAAAAAAGTCGAAATAGCACAATGATGGAAATTAAAAGAAAAATATTCCAGAAATGACAGATTTTGAATAATATTTCAGATTATATTGGGAGGTGATGCAACATTAAAAATTTGGATCAAAATTCATATTTGAAATATTTATTAGATTGTTATGGAATCAATGTGATTTAAAGTCTCCTATAAACAGATGGAAATGTAAAGTGTGTTGGAAACAGTGGCGTACCGTGGGTCACGGCTTGGGGGGGGGGCACCAGCAAAATTTTTGAGTCACTGAGAGACATCTTACGAACAGCGCCAATAAACGGATATGTATGTCACTGATCAAATAATGCGAGCGCAAAGCGCGAGCTGAAAATTGTTGATATTCAGACCTAGAAAGGGACATTATAAGCAATTTGTTGTAATCATGATACGTAGCTGTCTCGCTAAACAAACAATGCGAGCGCAAAGCGCGAGCTACAATTTTTGTATATATTGACCCCAAACAGGGATATTTTAAGGACTATATATTAGGAATTCATTAAGAGTATACAAATTTCACCAAGGTCATCTAATGTGAGTGCCAAGCGCTTGCTGATTTTGTTAGAATTATATCTAGACACGTGAATAACTTGTAGTCATAATTATTAACATACGCAACTTACTAATCAAATGTTGCGAGCGCGAAGCGCGAGCTGAAAATTTAGGAAATTCAGACCTGAAGAGGGGCATTCTAAGGCTTGTTTGTAGGAATTCACTAAGACCATACGTATTTCACTAACCAAATGATGCGAGCGCGAAACGCGAGCTGAAAATTTTTTATATTCAGATCAGAAAAAGGAACATTTTAAGGACTTATTTTGGAATTCATGAAGAGCAGACGTACATCACTAATCCACTAATGCGAACGTAAGCACTGACAGGAAAAGTTTTATATTAAAACCTTAAAATGGGACAATCACTTTAAGAAGTCATGACAAAGAAGCATATGTCACTACATAAAACAGTAATAACTCGAAGTGCGAGGAAATATACTTGGCGTATAATGACTTGAAACCTGGAGGTTTTAGTACAACAGGATTATATATCTCGTTAAACAGACAATGCGAACACCAGGAACAATGAAGACATGAGCCCTAATCAAATTATATTTCATAAAGTTTCTTATGTAATATAACATAATTATAACTATAATGAACAATAATTTCTTCTTTCCCACTTTTCTTCCTTTCTCCCTCTTTTTCTCCTTGTCACCGGTTTTTTGTTGCCCCCCCGTAGTTACGCCACTGGTTGGAAATATGCTGTCCTAAGTTGCCTCTGTGTTTCATCAACAGCATTGATTTGGTCAATGTATTCAGTAACTCATCGCACTTTTTAACTTGAAGTAAAGAGTATATCTATATTTTTGGTACAAATTATCCCCCGCTTCCAAAAAGATGACCCCCAAATTCACGCCAGTGTATTCAAATGATGCTTTGATTGGTTTATGATCAAAAGTCATACATGGACTTATGAAAACCATACTCTTATGATGCAGGTATATAACATTTTCATTCTGCTAAATGTAAGGATTTGTCATGGCCAAAATCTCATAAGATAAAATTGAGTGCGGGAGTGGAGCGATCGCGCGAGAAATTGTGCATTTTTAGAAATAATGCAAAATTTGGCAAATTTAAGCACTTTGACCGCATTTAAAGTTGAATCCACTACTTGATGATTAAAAAATATCGTTATTGAAAAATGGGGGATGATTGTAAATGCCATCCCCCTTTCCAAAAAGTCGGGGGATGTATCTCCCCCCCCCCGGATTTACGCCCGTGCCTATTTTTGAAAGCTCACAACTTTATTGTAGTTCCGCCAACGAAAACAAATCCCATGATATACCAAAGATAACTATTTTCATTGTCAATGACGTAATGGAGCCCAAAACGAAGAAGTTGAGTATTTGACAAGTGAGCTTTATCTATGCAAATTAGCAAGCGAGTGAGGCAAACGATCCAGAAACCGATATCATTAATTTCACGGTTCCGTCATTGTTTTGGCATGCAAACAGGATAAGAAACCCCCTAACATGGGTCCGTTTCATAAATAGTTGTGTATAAAATAAATGCAATTCAAGAAATCAAACCCAAATACAACTACTACTACTACTACTACTACTACTACTACTACTACTACTACTACTACTACTACTACTACTACTACTACTACTACTACTACTACTACTACTACTACTACTACTACTTCTTCTACTACTACTACTACTTCTACTACTACTAATACTATAACTACCTCTACCAGGGGCGGATCCAGGATTTCGTAGGGAGGGGGGCCCAAATGCGACCTGATTTTGGCGCCCCTGTGTACTTTTCGGAAAAATGGCGGCCCCTCCCTCCCCCTAGGCAATCATAAGTGCCTTAAATTATCTTATTTCATAGGCACATGAATCAGGGGCGGATCCAGCCTTCGCCAATAAAGGGGCCCGGATTTTTTTCAGCCATATTTTCCCCGATCGGCCGCTCGAAGATGTTTTTTTTTCGTTTGTTTCTTTGAAGGGGGTAGTCCTATAAGTCACTTCTTAGCTTTATTCTTTAAATCAACATAAATGTATAATATCATAATCCTTATTTTATAATGCCTGCGCGAAGCGCGAGCAATTTGTTTTTTGAAATTGTATGTATTTTTTCCTAAAATTTGAACATTCTGAAAAAAAGATGTGCCTGCAATAATTACTGCGAACGCGAAGCGCGAGTAGAAATTTTTGATAAACGTTTTGAACTGATCGGAAAGGTAGGCCTACCAGTCCTGTTAAAGACTGCATACAGATAGCCATGAAGACGTTATATATTTCAACAATCAAATAATGCGAGCGCGAAGCGCGAGCTGAAAAAAATTGACATTTCTACATAAAGAATGGAAAATTTTAATCAGTTTTTGTAATCATGAACAGGATAGCTATACAGTATAACTAAACAATTGATGCGAGCGCGAAGTGCGAGCGGAAAAATTCTAGATTTAGACCTAGAACGGGACACTCTATTCATGTTTCCTAAATCATGAAAAAGATGAGTAAGAGGGGATCTTCCTACATTAATAATGCGAGCGCAAAGCGCGAGCAGAAAATGTTTGTACACGTTTTGAACTGATCGAAAAGTGCCTTTTAACGGACTGCTTGCATTGAGCCATGAAGACATTACATATTTCACAATGAAATTATGCGAGCGCGAGCGTAGAAAATCGAGATTTCGACCTTGAACGGGATACACTATTCATGTTACCTAATTCATGCAAAAGATGAGTAAGAGGGGATCTTCCTACATTAATAATGCGAGCGCAAAGCGCGAGCAGAAAATGTTTGTACAGGTTTTGAACTGATCGAAAAGTGCCTTTTAAAAACTGCTTGCATTTAGCCATGAAGACATTACATATTTCACAATCCAATAATACGAGGGCGAAGCGCGAGCTGAAATTTTTTGACATTTCTTCATAAAGAATGGAAAAATTTAATCAGTTGTTGTAATCATGAACAAGATAGCTATATAACTAAACAATTGATGCGAGCACGAAGTGCGAGCGGAAAAATTCTAGTTTTAGACCTAGAATGGGACACTCTATTCATGTTTCCTAAATCATGAAAAAGATGAGTAAGAGGGGATCTTCCAAAGCGCGAGCAGAAAATGTTTATATACGTTTTGAACTGATCGAAAAGTGCCTTTTAACGGACTGTTTGCATTTAGCCATGGAGACATTACATATTTCACAATGAAAAAAAATCGAGATTTCGACCTTGAACGGGATACACTATTCATGTTTTGTAAATCATGAAAGGGATGAGAAAGGGGATCTTCCTACATTAATAATACGAGCACATTGGCTCGTTCATATAACTATTTTGTTAAAAATACGCGAAACTTTAAAATACCATAATTTTTTTATTTTACATCCGATTTTGATGAAATTTTCAGTGTTGTGCTTGTTAAATTTTTCTCCTTTTATTGAAATCAAGTTTTTGTTGGGGTGGACTTGTCCTTTAACAGGCAATGCGAGCGCGAAGCGCGAGCGAAAATTTTATATAGTGACATAAAATATTTTGTCCAAGTCTTCCTCTCATCTTATTTTGTTCATTCGTCTTCCTCCTTTTTTTCTCTCTTTTCTTTTCCTTCCTTTTTCTTTCTTTCCCCCTTTTTTTTGCTATACCAATAGGGGGTCCGGGCCCCTCGGGTCCCCACCTGGATCCGCCTATGCATGAAGAAGAGGCAATTGAATAATGGTTTTATAATGATGTGTTCATGAATAAATGTAATATCACTTAATGAAAAATAAATCAATGCGAGCGGGAAACTCGAGCGATTTCTATTTTAACCATTAGATGCTTCCAATTTCGTTTAACTTCTCATCAGTGTAGGCCCTGCTAGAATTATGTGAGCGGGAGCCAGGCGCGGATCCAGGATTTCTTAGGGGGCCCTAATTTCAAGTCAAGTAATAATCGTGCCGAAATATTGACTCCCATTGCCGAATGGGTAATGTCTAGTTCAGTTACTTCTCACAGAAACCTCTCTTGCATTGTAGGCATTCTTCGTTCTTGTGGGTACTCCCATTTTTTTCTTTTCTACTTTTTGCTTCAGGGGTTGAAAAATCTTACGGGGATGACGCCCCTGTATCGCCGCGTATGAAAACTGGTTGTGCAATAACTGAATTGCATATTCTGCATGAAAGAAAATTAATATTTTATTTTGGGTAAGATATTCTTGAAAATATATAAATTTACATGCTTTTTATTATATAGTTGAGGTAGACTCAGTAGTCAGCACTCAGCATTTACTAATTGGGAGTGCACTGCCTACTTAGATCTGTAAGTGTTTGGATATATTATATAATTTTTGTTATTCGCTTGAAATCCATTCAAAACAGTGAGTTGTCTTGTCAATCCTAATCAACAAACATTGGCTCTTCCGCTCTTGCAACAATCATATAAAGTATCAAAAGGTTATGTATCTTATAATCTTGCTCAAATTTTATATACTCCAAATAGATTTTCAAAAGAAACAGAATGCGTGTAAACGGTGTATATAAAAAGAATATAAGATACTAAAGATAAATATACCGTAAAAATATACTTTATTGTCAGTGTCTTTATAAATATGAAAACAATGCTCTTAAGTTCGCATCATTTTGGACGATAAGTTCTTATCTCTCTCTTTCATACAATACTAGTGAAACATAAATTCCAAGGTCCCATGTATCTTGTATACATCAACTATTTCAAGATGTAACAATAAATGTAAATGATAGCAATGCAGTTTAGGCCTGAGTAAATCCACGTAATAATTTCAGTGGAATTCGTTTAAAAAAATAAAACGTGATTTCCCACTGTAGGTTGGAAACGAAAAGGTGTCGTATCATCAACTGTATATAGCTGTCTTTTACGCATTACTACATGAAAAAAATATAGGAACGATATAAACCATAGAGTTATTTCAGTTATTTGAGTATTTGACGATTCGTCAAAAAATAAAAAAACGCATCCGAAACTTTCACCATTACAATGAAAGTTTCATTTATTCTTTTACATATTGCACACTAAGAAATAAAGGTTCAAAATTGAACCCCGAAAGGTTCATGCAAAATCAGTACCCTATTGGTTAAAAAGTTGAACCCCTGATTTGGGGTTCAAAAATTGAACCCTGCGGTTGGGGTTCATTTTTGCACCCTGCGGGTTCAAAACTGCACCCTAAATTTCAAATTGAACCCCTAGGGGTGCAATTTTGAACCCGCAGGGTGCAAAAATGAACCCCAACCGCAGGGTTCAATTTTTGAACCCATAGGGTGCTGATTTTGCATCAACCTTTCGGGGTTCAATTCTGAACATTTCTTAGTGTGTGCAAGTAAACTTTAAAATTTCTGTAAATAATATCTATCAATATATCCATCAGTGTTGTAGTCAAGGCTCAAACCTCCAAGGCCAAGGCTTTAATACCCAAGACCAAGGCTTCAATCCCCAAGGCCAAGGCATGGAAACCCAAGGCCTAAAAACCTCAAGGCCAAGGCATTTCAAACTTTCAATATATGGAACAATGAGCCAACAACAAGGCGGCAGTTCGAATATCAGTTCGGCGCCCCTACATGTAGGTTGATCATCAATTTGGCCACCCCCTCGTTCGAACATCAATTCGGCCCCCAGTTCGAACATCATTTTGGCATCCCTTCGAACTCAATTTGCCTTCCCTAGTTCGATTATCATTTCGCCCCCCTAGCTCGAGTATCAATTTTGCGCCCCCTAGTTTGAACATCAATTCGGCGCCCCCTAGTTTGAGTATCAATTTGGCGCCCCCTACCTTGAACATCGATTCGGCCCCCTCCCTATAGTTCGAGTATCAATTTGGCGCCCCCACTTCGAACATCATTTCGGCGCCCTCCTAGTTCGAATATCAGTTCGGCGCCCCTACATGTAGGTCGATCATCAATTTGCCCCCCTCCCCCCCCGTTGGAACATCAATTCGGCCCCCAGTTCGAACATCATTTTGGCATTCCTTCGAACTCAATTTGCCTTCCCTAGTTCAAATATTATTTCGCCCCCCTAGCTCGAGTATCAATTTTGCGCCCCCTAGTTTGAACATCAATTCGGCGCCCCCTAGTTTGAGTATCAATTTGGCGCCCCTACCTCGAACATCGATTCGGCCCCCTCCCTAGAGTTCGAGTATCAATTTGGCGCCCCCACTTCGAACATCATTTCGGCGCCCTCCTAGTTCGAATATCAATTCGGTGCCCCTACATGTAGGTCCAACATCAATTTGGCGCCCCTAGTTGAATATTAATTTGGCGCCCCTACATGTAGGTCGATCATCAATTCGCCCCCCCCCCCCGTTCGAACATAAATTCGGCCCCCAGTTCGAACATCATTTCGGCGCCCTCCTAGTTCGAATATCAATTCAGCGCCCCTACATTTAGGTCCAACATCAATTTGGCGCCCCTAGTTCGAATATCAATTCGGCACCCCTACATGTAGGTCGATCATCACTTCGGCCCCCCCCCTTTTTCGAACATCAATTAGGCCCCCAGTTCGAACATCATTTTGGCATCCCTTCGAACATCATTTCGGCACCCTCCTAGTTCGAATATCGATTCGGCGCCCCTACATGTAGGTCCAACATCAATTTGGCGCCCCTAGTTCGAATACCATTTCGCCCCCCCCCTAGCTGGAGTATCAATTTGCCGCCCCCTAGTTCCAACATCAATTTGGCGCCCCTACGTCGAACAACAATTCGCCCCCCCCCGTTCAAACATCAATTCTGCCCCCAGTTCGAACAGCATTTTGACATTCCTTCGAACATCATTTCAGCGCCCTTTTGGTTCGAACATCATTTTCTTTCCTCCTCTTCCTCTTTTTTTTCTTCTCGTCCTTCCCCTCTTCCTCTCCCCTTTTCTTCTTTTCTTTCCCCTTTCTCTCTTTCTTTTTTTTTCTTCTTCTCTTGTTTCTTCCCTCTTCCTCTTTCTTTTCACCCTCTTCCTCTTTTCCCCCCTCCCTCCCTTTTCTTCTTTTCCTTCCCCTCTTCCTCTTTTTTCTTTCTTTCCCCTCTTATTTTCTTCCTTTTTTCTTCTATTCCCCCTCTTCTTTTTCTTCTTTTCTTTCCCCTCTCTTTTTTTTCTCTCCTCCCTCTTCCTCTCTCTTTTTTTCTCCTTTTCTTTCCCTCTTCCTCTTTTTTTCCCCCTCTCCCCCTCCCATTTCTTGTTTTCCTTTCCCCTTTTCTTCCCCCTTCTCTCCTTTTTCCTCTTCTTTCTTCCCTCTTCCTCTTTTTCCTTTTTTCTCCTTTTCCTCTCTCTTCCCCCCTCTTCCTCTTTTTTCTTCTCCCTCCCCCTCCCTTTTTCTTCTCTTCCTTCCCCCTCTTCTTTTTTTTCTTTTTCTTTCCCCTCTTCTTCTCTTTTTTCTTTCCCCTCTCTTTTTTCTTCTCTTCTTTCCTCCCTCTCCCTCCCCCTTTCTTTTCTTCTCTTCCTCCTTTTCTTTCCTCTTTTTCCTCTCTCTCTTTTTCTTCTCTTCCTTTCCCCTCTCTCTTTTTTTTTCTCCTTTTCCTTTCCCTCTCTTTTTCCTTCTCTTTCTTTCCCTTTTCCTCTTTTTTTTCCTTCCCTTCCTTTCCCTCTTCTTCTTTTCTTTTCCCCTTTCCTCTCTATTTTTTCCCTCTTCTTCCTTCCCCTCTTCCTCTCTCCTTTCCCCTCTTCTTTTCCCCCTCTCCTCTCTCTCTTTTCCTTCCCCCTTTTTCTCTCTTTTTTCTTCCCTTCTTCCTTTCTTCTTTTTTTTTCTTTCCCCTCTTCCCCTTTTTTCTCTTTCTTTCCCTCTCTCTTTTTTTTTAGCCGAAGGGGGGGGGCCAAGGCCCCCTCGGCCCCCCCATGGATCCGCGCCTGACCTCTACTACTACTACTACTACTTATTATTATTATTATTACTACTACTATTATTATTCTACATCTAACCACACAATTAATTTCCAAACATTTACAAACACTTAATTTCGGTGATTCTGAACATTTTTTTCCATTTGAATGGCCACAATTTTTTTTTAAAATTACAACAGCGGAAACAAATTCAACATAATTGTCTGATTTCTTGGTTATGTTTGCACTTTAGATTGATTTTTTGTGTTTCCCATTATCCTTGAAAACTGTCTGTAAATGTTTGCTTTGGTAATGACAAGAAATATGTTTAGTGATAAGAATGTCAATAATGTATCAATTGAAAATTATTCTCTTTTACATTGATTGAACTTTACAGGATCAAGAAGAGGCAAACAAGTTTGAGGAGACCTAGTTTTTTTTTTTTTTTTTTTTTTTTTTTGGGGGGGGGGGTTCAGTGCTCTATTCCGAAAATTCCCAAGCCAGCTCGAGAAGGCAATTGCAATGATAATTAAGACCACATGAGAAAGCGACTCCCAAGTATGAGACCGATTTTTCAAGAAAGAAATTTCCTTGTATGAGACTGGCTTCATGAGATAGCAACTCTCCAGTGTGAGACTCACTCGCTGAGAAAGTCTCTCTACTACGAGACTGACTCCCTGAGAAAGCGTCTCTTTAGTATGAGACTAACTCCCATGAGAAAGCAACTTTTTAGTATGAGACCAACTTCATGAGAAAGCAACTCTCTAGTGTGAGACTCACTCCCTGAAAAAGCGACTCTTTAGTATGAGACTGACTTCTTGAGAAAGTCACTCTTTAGTATGAGACTGACTTCTTGAGAAAGCAACTCTTTAGTATGAGACTGACTTCTTGAGAAAGCCACTCTTTAGTATGAGACTGACTTCTTGAGAAAGTCACTCTTTAGTATGAGACTGACTTCTTGAGAAAGCAACTCTCTAGTATGAGACTGACTTCTTGAGAAAGCATCTCCCTAGTATGAAACTGACAGACTGACTTCTTAAGAAAGTGACTTGTAGTACGAGACTGACCTCTTGAGAAAGCCACACTGTAGTATGAGACTGACTCCATAAGAAAGCAACTTTCCAGTATGAGACTAACTCACATGAGAAAGCGACTCTTTAGTATGAGACCGACTTCTAGAGAAAGCAACTCTCTAGTATGAGACTGGCTTCATGAGAAAGCAACTTTCCAGTATGAGACTAACTCACCAGAGAAAGCGACTCTTCAGTATGAGACTGACTCCCTGAGAAACGACTTTTCAGTATGAGACTGAATTCTTGATAAAGCGACCCCAAAATATGAGACCGGCTTCTTGAGAAAGAAACTCCCTAGTATGAGACTGACTTCTCGAGAAAGTCACTCTTTAGTATGAGACTGACTTCTTGAGAAAGTCACTCTTTAGTATGAGGCTGACTTCTTGAGAAAGCGAAGTATGAGGCTGACTCCCAGAGAAAGAATCTCCCTAGTATGAAACTGACTCCATAAGAAAGCAACTTTCCAGGATGAGACTAACTCACCTAAGAAAGCGACTCTTTAGTATGAGACCGACTTCTTGAGAAAGCAACTCTTTAGTATGAGGCTGACTTCTTGAGAAAGCGACTCTTTAGTATGAGGCTGACTTCTTGAGAAAGCGACTCTTTAGTGTGAGACTGACTCCTGAGAAAGCATCTCTCTAGTTTGGGACTGACTACCTTAGTAAGCGACTTCCTAGTATGAAACTGATTTCATGGTAAAGCGACTCCAGCTGGTATGAGATTGATTGCTGGAGATGCGACTCCCTAGCATCCGTAAGTTAAAGCTTTCAAGAGGGGACGCGTGATGGGAAAATCATATCGAAAGGGATCAAGTACACCAAACGGGACAAACACTGGATACATGGGATATAGGGTCTTGAAGCGTTGATTTTAAAATTTAAGGTCTGTAGACTTAAGTATAATAAGACCAAGAACTGCCCTGTCATGAAAGAATAATCCTTGGACCGCGTCAAGGTTCTTGTACTGAGTGGGCTGTGGTTATTCTTTGCCCATCGTCATTCCTGATCAACAGAAAAAAATACAAAGGACACTAACTTTCCTCACCTCGCTACAAGCTAGAAATAACATGCTTTTGTTTGAAACAGAATAGAGATTGTTCAAACTGACAATGCTTTGTTCATTTATAATAATACCAACATAGTTTACAGAGTGCGTCACATGGGCCATGCAGTGTTCTTAACCGTGCAAGGAGTGGTGGTGGGGGGGATCAAAGTCACAATAAAGTCCCATTAACACTAAGTGAATTGTACATTGATGGAACCCCATTATTGCTTTTCTTGCAGATTGAATTTTTTTGGATTAAATGGGTACGCTGGGCTGAAAATAATTATAGCTCAATAGAATAAGGTTGAACGCACAAAATGCTGAAAATCTCATCAAAATCTGGTAACACATAATGAAGTTATTGAAATTTAAAGTTAAGCAATATGTTGTGAAAACAATTATAGGCGCGGCGTGTCTCCATAATTCGCCCTGTGTTATCACATGGAATCATAATTATTTCATATATGTGTGACATGTCTCCCTTAAAAAAATCAGTTGCAGCTATGAAAATCTGAAGTAATATTAAATCACCTGTCAATCTAATCTAATATTTTTACTTCATGGAGGACAAAATTTGTATTTAACATAATTTCATATAAGAAAAATACAAAAGAACAAGGGGATATGATGTCATCAATTTGCCCACTGAATATTCATTAAGACATGCATATACATTGTAACTGTTTCACTTGAATATTAGTATGGCAGATGTTTAAAATGCAGTAACTTTGTTATTCTCTGTCCAAATTTAGTCAAATTTTTAGTGCATTGTTTGTCAGATTTGTCTACATCTGTTCAAACCATATCATTTTCAACACCGGGGGCCCGTTTCATAAAGGACTTGCAACTGTTGTAACTTTTCAATATGGCAACTACCATGGTAACAAGGCTCAGCAGCCAATCAAAATCAAGGTTACCATGGTAGTTGCCATAATGGCGAAGTTACAACAGTTGTAAGTCCTTTATGAAACAGGCGCCTGGAGTACCCCCTTTTATGTATGAAAAACTTACTCATTGTGCCATTTCAAAAAAGTTACCCTTAAACTTTTCTACTCATATCTGTTGAAGATCATGAATATGGACAATGATTACATTAATTTGACAGTAATGTGTTTATTTTTATACAATACATGTATACCAAACAGCTTTGGATTTTTAACACAAACACGAGAGCAGGACAACAATTGCAATATTCAAGAAAAATTTGATGAAAATAATATTTTCATATCAACTCTTGACACTTTTTGTTTATTCATTTTTTTTTGGTGGGGGGGGGGCATCACCCCTTAACTTTCACCTTATGTTAGTTCTTATCATCCTTTGGAATTCGTAAAAAATAGTTATCCAAATGGGCACTGCAACATAAAGCATATCAAATGATGGTGGGGCTGTTTTCTGTGATTGATTACCTCCACAATAGATGCCATCAATCGTAGAATCAGCTGCACCATCAGTCGCTAATACCTCAGTCACATTTGCTATACGGCGGCCGTACAGCCAGTCGAAAACAGCCATTTAATTAATTATTATTCATATCACCTATATGTAGCTACGGTAGAAAAACGTTAAAACGGCTGTTTTCGACTCGCCATACGTCCGCCGTAGAGCAAATGTGACAGAGGTATAAGCTTTATGTTACCTGCCCAGGTATCATGAGTTAAGTATCTTTCATATTGCAGTTTGTGGTATATGATAAACCAAATTAGTCAACAAGAACGTGTAGCATACTCAATGAACTACAAAAATAAATCAATGAGAAATGCATTTGTATTGTTAAGTGCAGCTACTATATACGGATATATATTTTTGACCAGAAAGTACATAAAATGAAGCATGCTACATCATTTCAGTTAAAACTTCATTGACAAACGTGGCTTGGACAAGATTCTTTGCATTCTTTATGCAGCATTGTAAAAGATACATTACATATTTTGAAGGAAAAATGCACAATAACATCACCAATTTTGCCCCAAAATTCACAAATATGATTTCATGCATCTCACCTAAGTTCTGTATGCTGAATTATCACCCGTATCAGACATCTGAGCTGGTCATTTACAAAACCGTATTGCCCTACATTTTCCGAAAATCGGGAAGGGTAGGTATATTGTTTGTATTTTCCTCGGTCTCAATGCGCGTATTTACTTTGCATTTAGAGACGACACAAAATATACCTTTGTATTTTCCCTGGTCTCACATCCGGGCATTTTAGGATGCGTATAAAGAGATACACTTCATAAGGATCCGCGCACCAACAATATACGTCATAATAAAGACAACGCTGGATCCCAGCGTTTGCAAGTACGTCATAATGGTAAAGTGCAGAGCCTAGACCGATATTAACATGACACAATAGAACTCTATTTTTAAAAGAAATATCCCCATTATCATGATTTTTGCTCTAGATATCTGATTTGGATGATAATAAAAATATTGACTTGCTCTTCTTTCGGGGAACATAAAATATATTGCCCTTAAATGACCCATATTGCCCTCGTCTAAAGACTCGGGCCAATATGATTCATTTGCTGGCAATATATTTGATGTTCCCCTCAAGGCTAGTCAATATTATATAATTACGCAACAGTCTAGTAACACAAAGGCACCAAAGATTTCAAGTTGATTTACAAAATAAATGGATACATTGCTCAGAATTCCACTATAGCCCACTATCATAAGCAAAATAGCCATTTTAGCAGAAAAAAATATTTCAGAATGAGAATTCACAAGTTTTCATTTCTTCTCATTTCCATGATTAAAGCAAAGTGTACATGAATATTTTCATTCTAAACTACATTGCAAAAGCTTGGATGAACACAAATCTTGCATCATATATCATCTCTTTGCAGCTCACATATATATATCTAAATAACTAGGTGTAGAAGAATAGCACTGATATTTCTTTAATATATTTATATTTATGAAGACAGGTTTTCCACTTCTTAGTACCGGTATTCAAATAAGAATAAGTCAGTTGGGTCAACTCGCAATAACCGACTCAAACTCATATTCTGGAATACTGGTATGGGATTGCTAATCCTGTTCATGAAGATGTAAGAACATATATTTCACGAGTTCCTATTTTGCCTTCATATTTTTTGAAGAAGTACATGGCAACATGTTTTTCAAAAAGGCTGATGGCACTCCAATAATACAGTGTGTCATCAGCTCTACTGTGACTCAAGTGTTTGAAGGTTTTTAGGAGTTTTAGGAGCAATGTTGTTTAGTAGATCCGACTCTAATCTTAGGAACAGAGGCCAAAGATATATAATATATATATAGATAGATAGGTAGACAGATAGGTAGATAGATAGATATATGTATACCCATCCCAGTTGAAGTGAATGGGTACCCGACAGGATTAATTCCTCGAATGCACCAAGTAAGTTGCCTTATACAGCAGCTGGATCTAAAGCCATGACAATATATAGTGAGCCATTGAATAGGCAACTAAATAATAGGTTCTTAATGAATGCTATGTATTATCCTTTTTTGTCCCTCTGGTGCCTATTATTACCTGGGTAGAGA
Source organism: Lytechinus variegatus (assembly GCF_018143015.1). NCBI lineage: Eukaryota > Metazoa > Echinodermata > Echinoidea > Temnopleuroida > Toxopneustidae > Lytechinus > Lytechinus variegatus. The sequence continues at coordinate 8,133,954 of NC_054750.1, forward strand.
GTGGCAAATGTAGATCAATGTCTTGCCATTGGACAACTGTGTTGGGGGAAATGTTTGAAGAGTTTGCCCAAATGGCATCTTCATCAAAGTCTAGATGACAACATTGACAAGACTACAGGAGAGCGTTTCAGCAACGTTTTTGTCCGACAAATTGTCAGATCTGACAACTTTTCTGGATTTTGGTTGGCTGAGAAGCACTGTTACTATGGTAACTGTCGGATAAAATGGGACTTGTCGGATAAAACTTGTCGGATCTGACAAGTCCTTTCATGAAATGCTCCCAAGGTTTGAAAATGGCAAGCCTATTATAACCTGAATGGAGATTGGCAGATGTAGATTGATAATGGGGAAAAAGTTTTCCTTGAGGGACAACAACTTTTTTTCCCAGATTATAGGAATTAAAATTGAAAGAAGAAAAAATCTTCAACTGAACAATGAGTCCCAAGCACAGGGAATAATAATAGTAATGTTTTATTTACCCAGGGTAGCCACTTCAGCAAGCCCTGCATGACTTAATGTGTTACTATAACCCTTCTCCGATCTAAATGTTGAGCGCCTAGCAAGAAGGCAGAAGGTCCAATTTTTATACATATTTGGTATGACTTGGCCGGGGATCGAACCCACGACCTACCGTTCATGAGGCGGACGCTCTACCACTGAGCCACCATGCCTGGTATTTCAAGGATTAATCAGATGATCTACAAGTGAGATCCCAGGATATTTTTGTAATGTCAAATGAAGTCTGTAACTACTTTGTAATAGAAACACTTCTGAAGTTGGGTTTAATTTAAACTCTGGTTTTAAGTTGTGGTTTAACTATGGAAAGCCAGTTGTTACATAAATCAATAACAGTAGAGGTTAAATGTATCAGCTCCTTTGACTCCCAAAACATTATTAACTGCCTCGGAAAGATAAGTATGACAATTGTCTTCACCATTAACTAATTAGTAAGAGCACAGTTAACACAAGAAGCATTCAATGTAAAAAAATTTTTGAAACGTTTGGCTTCCCATAATTTAAGCACAGAGTTAGACCATGCAAGTTGAACCCGACTTCAGAATACGGGCTACTGTGACAAATGAATGGTGCTCAGTACACTTTTGTCGACCAATCTCTCAGAAATTATGTGAAGGAGTGACATACACAATAAGGGCACAACTTGCACGAAAGAATTATGAAACACACAAGTTTTGAATTAGATGAGAGCGACCTGGTACCTTGTAAGGGCTTGTGGAAAGAAAATCTGAGTTGTATGGCCCTACTGGCTATCTCTAATTGCAATATAGTTTAAATAATGTCTGCAACAGAAAATGCACTTCAGCATCATGTGTACAGGTCACCAACAAAATTCAGTTACATATATTTAGAAATACTTATTAAAGGTCAAGTACATCCCGACATGCTGATTTTGAATAAACAGCGATGAACCAAATATAGACCTGAAAATTTCATCAAATTGACAATACTGACTTATTCATAGGGAGACTATACATAAGCTATTTTTTTAATAGTTTATCCTTTATATTCTTATCATCATATATCTGTCTCGTATGTGTTATTACCATTGTCTCATTTCTATTGAATTATTGTAATGTACTATTTAATTATTAATGTACCATTCTTTCTTGTTGAATATTATACTGTATTATATACATGAAAATAATCCAAACTAAAACTGAAATTGAAAATAAGATAGGAAAATTACAGCATTTCAAAGTTTACTTAATTTCACCAAACAATTATCTTCAAACATGGTTAATATGCATAAGAGATTGGATGTCACACGCTCAATATTCATTCTGTTACCTGTTGGAAAGATGAACCTGACCTTTAATTTCATTAATTGACTTTGATATCAGAATAAAGAATAATTGCTAACTATTTCTTTGGTGATAGATATCTAGGTAAAATTGCAGATTTGGAAGCCTAAACATGCCTGGTTTATTACCAAGAAGACAATTATACAACAAACATGTAGATATTGAAATCAAAGAATGCATCCAATCATCACTGCCATCTTACATGAAATTTGCGACAATTTTGAACATTCAGGTATGCACAGGTACCACTCCAGCATTGTACTACTGACCCCTCCCCGCTCCCCATGAAAAGAATATGACTGATATTTTAAATGAAATGAATAATTATTTAGAGGATGATTCAGTATCTTGTGTTTATCACCCCTGCTTTAATAAAATGTTGGAGACTGGCTGATTAAGCAATTATATAGGTTTTCCATTGACACAAGTCTTGAAAATATGGGGGATCAGTTTCTGCCAGGTATAAAGACCATTTGTTTCATAATTAACATGTTAAAAGCAAACATAAAATTTTTCACAGAAACCAATGACAATTTCCTCAATATCTCAAAAACACAAAAATGTCAGTTATGCCCTTTTGCCAGTGGAGGGAGGGGGGGATCATTGTGGCAATGCTCCTGGGATTGGAATTACAGAGATGTCGCATCATTTCTCAATCTTCAGAACCTCAAAATCATCTTCAAAGTCCTCTTCCTCACCAAACTCAGCACCATGATCCGCCTCCGGGTTGTGGGTTTGTTCACCAAGAAGGCCGAAGCTGCTAGTGGTGATGAAGTCGTAGGAGGCACTGTTGGTATTCTCAGGTGACTGACTGATCACCGAGATGTCATCAGGACTACCTATGGAGGACGGTGTGGTGAATCCCGTGGGAAGGTTGGATGACTCTGTGGTTTCCTCATCAGGAGCGGAAGCCAGGTGTCCTCCATGGGTATCTCTTGGAAAGGCTTCACTGGCCTCTGGTTCTTTAAGGGATGACTCGCACATTGAACCCATCAAGGATTCCCCATCAGACCTCTCTGACGCAGGATGGCTTACCAAGTTACCAGATTCGCTATCGCCAATAGATGTTGCTCTTTTGACCGGTGTCTTCTGCCTGGAAGGCCTGTGACTACCAAAGTCTTTTGGTCTAGGTGTTGGCTCATCCGCTTCTATAGAGTCTGAGCTGCTTGTGTCTGTATCATTCCGGAAGGTTTGTCCAGATTGAAGAGGACTGAACTTTGGTCTAACTGCAGGACCTAAACTACTTGGTCCCACTTCATAGCCCCTTTCCTCTTGGACTAGGCGCTCATCCCTCTTCACATCTGGAAATAAAACTTTGTCTTGAGAGCTGTTGAACTGACCATCTCTTCTGATACCCCGTGGGTGATCATCAGTGTCACCTCCGACTGCTCCTTGAGGCAGATGTTGGCTGCCAGGGGGTGTCTTTTGAGCAGAACCTTGTTTCCTGGGAGGTTCTTTCTTTCCTTTCCCAGCTGCAGGTAGAGTTGGCGGTTGAATATTTTCTATCCTGTTTCCTTCTCTATCATCCCCTTCAAGGTCACCATACTCTTCGTGTTCAGCAATCTGAATGAAAGAAAAAAAAATCAGAGATTTTGTTAAGTAAACTATGTCATTACTTAACACTTGCTGAAAATGCTCTGGTAAGTAAGGAAACTTTTACAACATAGCAAGGCGTTTATCTACATTTGCCACTCTTGACCCAGGTGTAGTAAATGGGTACCCGGTAGGAAAGAATTCCTGGAATGCTCGATGCGCCCAATCAGGGTAGCCTTGCTAAAGCCGGGGTTATAGTATGCAGAGCTTAGAAACATTTTTGTTAAGCGCTATATAAATGTTGCATATTATTATTAACATGAAAATCTGTCATGGCAGGAAATTACATTGATCGCCATCACATTGTATTCATAAGATGTACAGAGTTTGCATCGTCATTGGATTGTTTGATTGCTTTCATAATTGTTTCATTTTGTTGTAACCTTGTTTTTTATTCAATTTTTAAAACCGGATAGATTCTCAAATGCATGCAGTAAATTTTTGTCTCTGCCATTGCCCCATCAAAAGTATATTTCACACACAACTTCTAACATTTCAAATGACCTGTGACCATTGACCTTGTCAGGTTAGCGTCCTTTCAATATTCCTACTACTCTTCATTCGTGCACTGTGGTACGCTTTCTTTCTATTTTTGTCAGTCTCTAGCACAACCCCTAGCCTCATTCCAACACTTCCATCCATTAGTGTTTCTATCCTTCTCTACAGTTCTCTCCACCATGCGGCTTTTGGTCTACCCCCCCCCATTATTTCAATATGCATCTCTTATATGATCCCTCAAGTCTTTATTCATGGTGAGAACGAGCTATTTCAAACAATGAAATGACCTCTGTGACCTTTGACCTCATGGCCCCAGAATCTAACCAAATTGTTGTCACTAGTATATGCATACATGAACTCAGTTTGAAACTGAACTCTTAAATGGCTCTTTATTCATTGCAGGAACAAGATATTTTTTGCTCACTGACCTTTTACCTCATGTCCTCAAGACCTCAAAATCTAATTAAATCATGGTGTTTTTAATATCCTTACATGACACAAGTTTGGAGATGATGCCTTAAATGGTTCTCTATTTATCGTGAGAATAAGATATTTCAATGTTTATGATGACCTCTGTGACCCGATGACTCCAAAATCAAATCAGTTCACTCTTACTCCAGTATGCAGACATAAACCAAGTTGAAGTTGAATCACATAATGGTTCTCTAGTTATCGAGAGAAACTGAGAATAATGTTCATTCAGGGATAATAAAAATACCTCTGTGTCTGTTGACCTTGATAACCATAAAACTATCATTGTTAGTCTTATGTCCATGTTTGGACCAAGTTTGAAGTTCATATGTCAAAAGATTGTTTAGTTATTGTGAGAATGAAAAGAGTAAGGAGGGATTGACAACCTGAAAACATGATGCCTCCGGCAACCACCGATGGTGAGGAGAGGCAGAATTAATCATCATATTACTGTTGGCCTTATTACTTCTAAATATACAGTAAAGCAGCAGCTTTGGGTTCCTTAATACACTTTGGGACCAAGAATGAAGTTCAGTTTTCACAGGGCTCACAAATGTTGTGCGGAGGATGGAAATATTAAAAAAAAAACAGCAAAGTCCAACTTTTGCATTTTATGTGGCATATGTCTTAGGTTTTAAATCTTCTTTGAGAGGGTTTTCTTTAGCTCAGTGCAATTTTTTTGTTCAAAATGTCAAAAGTACTTGCAAATGCTTCTCATGGTCAAGGACACCCTTTTTTCTTAGCCGTTTGTTTGCAAACTCTTGAAAATTTAAAGTAAATGCCTTACCGGTAAGTTTCGCTCCTGGGCTGCTCCCAAAGCTTGTTGGTCTCTTCTTCTGACCATCTGTTGAGGGCGCTCTCTCAGGACCCTCCTTGGTGCGGATATGTATGCGTGGAGAGCCAGGAAACCAAATACATAGCAAGACACAAGGGCAGGTAGTGCTGCCCAGATAGGCAGGTCCCTGAAGATCTCAGCATGAAATTCACTGACGGCTCGACCAAAGTATTTGAAATTGTCTACAAAGAGCGATGAGATGGTGACGGATAAAGCCTGTAAAAAGGTGATGTGATTACTTTGTGAATTTTGTTGTCATTATCATCTTCATCAACATAATCATAACACTCCAATTTAAACATACATTAATAATTATTTGTACAAGACAAGATTTGCTATTGTTTTATATTCCTGGGTAGAGTGTAGTACAATGTGGATTAATTTCTTTAGAGAGAAATTATAAAGCAAGATTCAAGTCCACCAGAGCATGACACTCCTGTGACATTTGTGATGTTTAATTAAAAGAATGGGTATATTATATTAACATGTAGATTAGCCCCAGAAAACATCATTGTCAACATTCTCATTCTTCAACATTGCTTATTATCATCACCATTATCATCATCATCATCACCATCATCACCATCATCATCATCATCATCATCACCATTATCATCATCACCACCATCATCATTATCACCATTATCATCATCACCATCCTCATCCTCCTCATCATCATCATCATCACCATCATCACCATTATCATCATCATCATCATCATCACAATGATCATAATCATCATTATCATCATCACCATCATCATCTTCATCATCATCATTATCATAATTATCAGCACTATCATCATCATCATCATCATTATCATCACCATCATTATCATCATCATCATCATCATCATCATCATCATCACCATCATTATCATCACCATCATCACCATCATCATTATCATCATCATCATCATCATCATTTTATCACCATCACAATCATCACCATCATCATCGTCATTATCATCATCTCCACTACCACCACCGTTATCAGCTCCACTTTCATCATCCTCCTCATCATGGGCTCATCATCAGCTTGTAAACTCACCCTAGTTGGTGGTATATCAAAGAGGGGATCCACCTGATAGATCCTATGGTACTCAAAACACTCATCTGTACGGATCGATGTCATGGAAGTGAACCATTCGTGCAATGCCTGGACCCAAGTCATCTTGTGTGGCATGCAATTGGCGGGGATCTTTTCATACTTCTGGGCATTGCGGTAACGCTTGATAGTTTCTTCCTATGTTTGAAATGGAAAATAAATAATAAATGAAGATGCTGAATAAAACAAATTATATTGTTCTTCGAATCTTGGTTTTTCAATGCTAAAATGATTTCTTCCTTTGTTTGAAAGATCACACATTAATGCAATTGATTGTAGAAATCAGCCGAACAATCAATTACCAAGCTTTAATTTACTGGTGACCCTACAGTTTCAACAGTTAACTTCAAATTATCGTAAAATTCACATTTGACCAATCATAATGCAAAATAATTGCTCCCATGCAAAGTTATTAGAATTAAAATTATTAACCTGGTAGAGATAAATCCAATTCCATATCAGACTGATGACAAATGTGGATGTTAGGAGGCAGGCGATGAAGCGTCGGTTCCAATAGAGGTCAGAGTACATACCCACACCAAACACTATGCATAGGACTGTGACAGAAACTGTGAGCTGAAATGAAAAGAAGAGGGTGCAATTAGTTAAGTCATGCTTTACAGAGGGGAGTTATCACCAGAACCAAGTTGGTGCTTGGCTGTCACATGGCAAAACAATCTATCTGAAAATTTTGACTATTTCAGGTTTTGACATGGGGGGGGGGGGTTCAGAGAGCTCTTTTCATTTATCTTACTCCCATAAATTACAGGTATTTTAATTTTCAAGATAGCATGGGCTATCTGCAGTACTTTTTTTCAAATTTACCAACTGGTTTGATGGTATAAGGATGTATCTTACAGATACTCAAAAAATGCTGCAGTAGAGCGCAATATTTTTCAGCAAAAAGGGGTTATGTCCACTTTTCTGCCATCAAATGAGTGAGCGAACCCAGCTCCATATTAGGCAAAATAATGTATCTGCAACATACATCTTTTTACCATAATCAGTGAGCTTGAACTTCGTAGACTGGTTTATGACAAAATAGTGTACACTGTGCAACATACATCTTTTTTCCACAAATTATGCCTCCTCATACATCACAGACTAGTTTATAGTACAGGTTTTCCCGCTCAATATCACATTAAAATCATTTAATGTTATGACCATTTAAGTTTGCGCTAGCCATGATCGCCTCGGTTATCTGTCATTGTATTTCATTATTATTTCATCACTTTGATGCATTTTCTTTGAAAAATAATTATCAAACAAGGCACTAGAAATTAGATAAACAGTATGCAATTTAATGAATTCGCAATCATAACCATTTTTCCGCATGTGGGTTCATTATCTCTGCAGGACATTCTTCACGTGATTCAAGTGACTTTTTACAAGAGCATGCAATTTAATGAATGGGCATTCTAAATAATATTTTCTACATGTGAATTCATTATATTTGCAACATCTTTTTAAATGTGTTATTTATATGTTAAGTAGGTACATGGAAATTCAAAATCAGATGTTGCATGGCGTGGCAGCTTGCATGTGTGAAATGAATTCAATCAAACATTCCTTTGTTAGGGATGCCAGTTGGAATTGATCAAGGGGCCTGAAAACCACCTAGAATACAATATTTTGTACTCAAAAATGCTAAAACTATGGCCTGAAAATAAATTGCCAGAGCTCAAATTCAGGCTTTTGCCTGAAAACTGGCATCCCTGCTTAGTTATTTTTTTTGTCAAAAAAGACCTTTTATATAATTTAGAAGTTTACTTTATCAAACTTGTAATGTGTGAAAACCACACACAAGTCATAGTGAAGCAATAAAGAGTCAAGAATATCATTTGGATCTTTGAATATTATGACTATCATGTTTTCTGTTTTGTCATTAAAGTTAAGCATGAAATTTAGCCTCTGACACACACATAAAAAGAAGATATTATCTGGTATTAAACAAGTACAATGAAGATTCATTTTGCTGTCAAATTTAAAAATGAGGAAGATATCTATCACAGTAATGCTTTTGGAATGATCTGTATTTCAATATTTATTTTTTGCTACAGGCTTGGTCCCACTGCACTTACGGATGCAGAGAGGATGTAAAACGGGAAACGAATCTTGCCATCCGTTAAAAAGCGTTATGTATCTGTTGTGTACTCTTTGCATACATGTTTCATACGCTCTATATCCATCGAGCACCGTCCATTGTTTGCCCATTATGTCCATTGCCTGGAGCAGATGAAAATGGATGGAGCCACCCCGAAATTTTTCTTGACCGGTGTATCCGTAATGAATACGTTTTGTGTCCATCGTTTAGTGGGCACTGGGCCTAGTCTAACAAAGATGTGCGATTGATCCAATCAATCAAATCTATGGACGGCCAGCAACATCAACATATATCATGCACGTTTGTGTAAGATATTTTCTAGCTATGATTTATATTCATGCATTCATTGCTTTCCTGAAAATTCACTGCACTTCTCTTTGTTTACAAAGCACATTCTGCGAATTTCATGAATATTCATGAAAATGTTCATCAAACTTTATGATAAACATTTTCCTCTTCAACAACAAAAAAGGAGAAGAAATAGAAAACCGTGGGATACCAACAGAATTTTAAGATTTAATTAAAAAAAGAATGTTTCAAAAAACTAGACTTGCCAGTAACGAGAGAAAATTTAAAAAAAAATAGAAATAAACTTATTAATATCATTCGTATATCTCGTCAAGAATATTACAAAAAAATATTATATCTGATTCGGAGTAGTATAAAAAAGACATGGAAAACTATTAATGAGTTATTAGGTAAGAAGAAAAATCTAATCCCCAAAGTGTTCAAATGTAATAAAAAAATCTACTCTCAACCAACTGAAATATCTGATGCATTCAATGAGTATTTTGTAAATATTGAAAAAAATATTAGTGATATGGTCCCACAATCTATTCATTCTTCTCATTTTTATTGTTGAACAAATGTGGTTGGTTCCTTCTTTTTATCACCTGTACATATAAATGAATTGATTAATATTTGTAAATGTCTTAAAAGTAGTGCAAGTTGTGGAATTGATAATGTAAATTGTAAAGTTGTTAAGCGTGGCATTTATGCCATTGCTTTGCCTTTAGCTCATGTACATGTATTTAATCTGTCTTTTGCATCTGGGAAAGTCCTTCAAAACTCAAAGAATCTAAAGTAATTCCTGTTTTTAAGAAAGATGACCCAGATAAATTTGTAAATTATAGCCCAATATCCCTCTTACCATGTTTCTCCAAATTGCTTGAACGACTAGTACATAATCGATTACATAAGTTTTTAAATACTAATGATATCTTAAAGGGGAATCCAGCCTTGGCCATAAAATGTTGTGTCGGGAAGGAGAAAAATAAATTGAACAGAACGGTGAAAGTTTGAAAGAAATTGGACAAGAAATAAGAAAGTTATAGCTGGTTTAAAATTGAGATCACTAATACTATGTAGATTTCAAATTGGCAACTCATTAAGTAAATTATGACAAGGGGCAAGGACAACTTTCTCATAGGCCATGTACTTTATTATCAGGGATTTGTGGTTTTCTCCAAAGTACCAATCCCCCTGGGGCAGTAATCTAAATATAACCCAGGTAGTATGTTGTTTTATGTCCTCATGAAAGAAAAATATAATTTGAAATACAACTTTTGGGAAAAATGACATTTTAGCCAAAATATGTATTGGAGTACATGGAGGAATAGTCCTTGCCTTACATCACTATGACATCCCATATGCGGCCAATTTGAAGTCTCCATGGGTATAGTGATTACCAATATTTACAACTTTTAAAAATTCATAACTTTCTTGTTGTTTGTCCAATATTGTTCAAACTTTCACCTATCAACTTGTCTGATTTTTCTTTTCCTTATAAAAACAAGCTTTTATTTAGGTTGGATTTCCCTTTAAGTGATTCTCAATACGGATTTCGACCCACTTATTCCTGTGAGCATGTTCTTTTAAAAGTTAAACAAAAAATAATGGATTCATTTATTGCTGACAAACACATAATTGGAGTTTTCATAGATCTATCTAAAGCTTTCGATTCTATGGACCATTCATTACTTTTATTTAAACTTAATCAATATGGAATTCGAGGGATCGCGTTAGACTGGTTAAGGGATTATCTTTTAAATAGGGTTCAACATACACTTGTCCACGGTATCTTATCTTCTTCATTTAATGTTTCCGTTGGGGTACCGCAAGGATCAATTTTAGGCCCCTTGTTATTTCTTTTATATATAAACGACCTTTGTAAATCATCTAATTTGTTAAACTTTTATCAATTTGCTGATGACACAAGTATTTTTATTCTTCTAAAGATTTAATAACACCATCCACATCCTGAACAATGAACTCCAAAATGTTTCCGACTGGTCAAAAGCAAATAAGTTGTCCCTGAATATCAATAAAACTTGATGCATCTATTTTCAAAAAATAATTTTTTAACACGAACTCATACTGACAAATCTAATAATTATAATCCAATTGACACCGCTCATATTCACATTTATATCGACAAACGTATCGAATTAAATAATTCCATAAACTTTTTAGGTGTCACATTGGATAATCTTTTGAGTTTTAAGTACCATATGATAAATGTATTACATAAGATAAGTAGGAATACTGGTTTAATTTACAAACTTAAGCATAGTTTGCTTCATAACAATCTGATAACTCTATACCATTCCATAATTGTCTGGGCTACCAATGTAACCTCATATGAATTGGACTCAATATTCAAAATTCAAAAGAAATGTTTATGGAATAATTACCAATTCCCATTACCTAGCACCATCCACACCTTTATCTAAGAAATTGTCTTTACTTAATATATATGATATTAATAAGCAAGAACTCGCAATATTCATAAGTACAAGAAGACGTTGTTACCCACTCCTTTTTCAGATATTTTTCAATACAATAATCAAGTTCATAATCATAATACCCATTCTTCCAATAAATTTCATTTATGGTCTATCAAGTCTAGTCACAAAGCTAAATCATTGAGTTATGTAGGTCCCAAACAATGGAATGAGATTCCCCAAATAATAACTAATTCACAATTTATATCTTGCTTTAGAACAGTACAAAAATTTTCTAATAAATAATTATTAATTTTCGCAGTTGATATCAATGCATTACTTCTACCGTATCTACCCCCCCCTTCGATTCGTGTCTTTTTGTATTCTTTGTTGTTGTTTTTTTTTCTCTTTTTTCCTACGTTGTATTTACTATAATGATATGACATTCTGTTTGTTTTTTTTGTTCAATATTGTTGTCTTTTGACTACGGTATGTTTCGGCGATCCAGCCTTACAGGTTTCTTATAACCTTCATGGAAAGCCACTCAATTTATTTTATTATCTAATCACATTATTTGATGTTTCTTTGTAGTTTTATCCTATTTTGCGAAATAAAGATTGAATTGAATTGAATTTCCAGTACAAAAAAATTATGACACTGATGGATTTCCATAGAGTTACGGTTGATTGGATCAATCATAACTCTTTGTAAGATGGGCCCCAGGCTTTAAGATTTTATTTATTAATCATTGTAACTTTGGGTGGCTTGTCTGCCAGTTTTGCACTTCCTGTACATGTATAATCCTGATGATGCATTAGTAATGATCTGTGCAGAATATTGATTTTCATCTTTTGCCAAATGGACATGAATAAATTTTCATATCATATATATAAATGAAAAGAGATCTCTTACCAAAATGACAGCAGGACACCTCAAATTGATCTGTTCTCCGAGCCATTCCATGACACTTGTCTGGTTAAAGTAGAAGATGTTTAGGGTCATGCCAACCATGACATCGTGGATGTCGGCTCGTCTGTACTCGTCCTTACCATCGGCAAAGCTCTGGAGTTTCTTCCACTCATGACTGGTGAGGTGGACCTCAATCTGTGCTTCAACTGGGCCACTCTCTGGAGCCTGATAGCAATGAAACCATTGGGTTGGTTAAAGGGGGAGAAAACTGTGCGTCGTCTCTCAATGACTGTGTGTACCAAAAAGCAAGTCTTCAAATATACCTTTTTAGGTAATTATAAAATATACAGAGGAAAATTCAGCCAAAAATATCATTTGCGGAGAGGAAATAAAATCTTTTGAGAAGAAAAGTACTTGTTTTGCTCCTTGGCAATATTATTATTGTGGTACGAGTGTAATACGTAGTGAATTAGTGTGTTCAAGTTGGTTTGGATTACAAGACTACACTGCTCGGAGTGTTATATTATGGGTTGGAAACCCGACCATGTTTTAGGTGTTGAGGTCTTGAGGAAAAGCTATACATGACTGCTGGTTCATATTTGCTTCAAAGTGAATCCAATGTGAGGTAGCTGCAACAAACAATGTTTTGAAGAAAACAATTGAAGTCAAGGTTCATTTTCATACTGTTCATCGCAGATCTAGATCTGGGGGCCATTTCATAAAGCTGCTCGTAAGTTAAGAGTGACTGTAAGAATGACTGGTGATCCTTTCTTCACACGCTAAACCATCGCAAACGAACATTTGGTGTGCACCATTAGCATAATAAAGGATCATGGGTCGTTCTTAAAGTCACTCTTATCTTTATACAAACAGCTTTATGCAACACCCACCCGGTACAACAAAATCTAACTTTATGAAATTATGATATTTAAGATGAAAATTAATCACACTGAATGTCTATCACAACCTGTGTGTAGCAGTATGTATGCTGTTTACATGGTGTTCTTCAACAAAACACACTCACAAATCTTTGTTGTCAGGAGTCTAACATTTGCTAATTTTTTATTTAACGAAAAAAGAATTATCAATCTAATAAATGCAAAAAATAATTTGCCATATTTGTCAACCCGCAATATCAAATGTTAGGAAATGATTACTGATACAGCTTTCAAAAGTACTGGGTTGGCGTAATATCAGATTTCAAGCATGAAATAAGTTAAGACCTTTGTCTTTTTCGATAAAACCTATTGGTGCCCCAGTACCAATATATTCTCAGGTTTACCTTTTCTTGGATGACATTGGCAAAGTGACGTACAAGACGACGAAAGAACATATCTTCCGCGTCATGACAAGGCGTAGGTTGAACCTCATCCTGGCATTCGATAGGTGGAGGACAGTCACATGGCTTGTGATCACTGGACGTCAGACAAGACTCCAGCTTTTGTGTTGCATCTTCTAAATTTGTCTAAAAACAGTGATATGCAATGAATTAATAAACACCTAAAGCTATATGCCATATAGGCTTACATCTATGGCAATCAGAAGGATGATGATTTATTTGTGCTACTCTTTACAAATTCAAAGCAACATATTTTACCAAGAAACAAATGGTAAGAAGAGGGTTAAAACTGATAGTAGACCAAATTGATAACATAACAAGTAGAACAAATGAATTTAGCTCATATGGTATTAGACTAAGCATTAGACCAACTGCTTGATTATGACTGAGTGAATAAGAAGATTCAGGGACCCATTGCAATAAAGAGTTGTGATCAAAAGCATCCCCTAAAATCAAACGCAACTTGATTCTCAACCACTTAAATGCACGTATCGAGGCCACCGCGCAACTTACGACTGGTCCACCATCCGATTTTGGAACAAATCACATTTTTCTCATTTTCCGCGAATGTGAAATAAAAGTATTATATATCTATTTGATGTTCAAATTAACTGTAAGAATACTAATATAACCATTTTGGATGTTTGACAACCTTTATTTTTTATCAAAAGCAAAGTCCAAATTAGATTCAAATCATAGCCGATCATATGACTGTTATGACATCATTCTGACTAGATGTTCAATTCTCTTTCATTCTAAAAAGGACAGTAGCTTAGTTACAGATTTGAACAAATGTATTAATTGTCCAATAATTTAGACCATTACACAGCAAGATAGTCACATCAGATTTTACGTCTGACCTCAAAATCTCGTCGCAGACCAGTCATAAGGTGTGTGGTGGCCTCTAGGGACTTGCGCTTGATTTTTTGATTTGTTAAAATGTAACTCTTTAGAAGTGGACAAGCCACTGTTCATATATGAACCTAAAGGAACATAATAGAACACATTTGCGACTAAAGAAAGCTTCTTTGGACATGTTTTTAGGTTGCTTTAATTACCATTGCCCACCATATATATGTCTGCCTGCTCCCCATTTACCTATGCTATAATGGACAGAACCATTAATACCTGACATTGATCTTTAGCTTTCTTCTTCTCCCGTTTCATTCTCTCGCATCGAGCGCTGGTCTGTGTAACCGGGTCATAGTCAAGCATGTCGTTTATGTCGATTTCACAATCAACTTCAGAGTCAACATTGAGGGCGCCAACATAGAGAGAGAACTGCTTGGTCAGGCAAAGGCAGGCAAAGAGTAGACAGCAGCTGATCAAAGCTGGAGAGCTGCATCCTCCCATGATTCTTGTGGGCATTATCGGATTTCCTTATAGGTGATTATCTAATGCATGTACAGTACATGTAAATGCATGTTGAAAGAAAAAGAAGGAAGAACAAAAACTATGAGTTTTTGCGCAGTTGTGAGAAGTTTGCACTTTTTTCTGTCAGCTAGAGAGAAAAGTATTGCATACTGATGTCAGATCCTAAAACTAAGTTCAAGCAAAGGCGACATTTGTAATGAGAAATATTGGTTCAGAACTGGATAAAAATATGCGAAGTAATAACCAATTGAGACTTGTGCTTGGGAATAACTGCACAAAGTCCTAATGTGTTATACCAATTACCTGAGATGAATACACTTTCAGTCATTATGGCATCACTTAAATCGGTTTCATGGCAATTATCTTTCACCTGCAACTATTTGCCATAACCTCTCACATTTTCACAACGCTGCTGGGGCGACAGATATTCACATGAGTATAAGCAAGACCATGGCTGCCATAAAACAATATCCCACTGGACACAGTCAACCATATGAAGCTCTAGACACAAATAAACTGAATATGCAGAAGTCTCAATTTAACCTGTTGGATATTGGTTAATTATTCTAGAACACAAGGGGCCCGTTGCATAAAACTTTTTACCTGAGAAAACTCAGGGTGTTTTTACGGGAGTTTGCCCTGTGTTAAAGTCAATGGCAGAAATCACACTAACTAACCTTATTTTCAGTTTTTACAAGAGTTTTCTCAGGTAAAAAGTTTTATGCAACAGGCCCAAGGAGGTTTCCATAGATCCCAGAGGGCTGTCTCAAACAGGTTACAAGAGTAGCACATCATCTTTATACCAATCAAAATTTATAAATCCCTACATTATGAAAAAAAATATGAAAGTGCCATATTTTTTCCCACAATATTGGATCAATCTTTAATACAACTGCACCAGTTGGAGGAAAGACTTCTTTTTGGGACAGCTCACGAAGGGGGAGGGGGGGGGGTGGGGCATAGGCGGCAGAAGCGGGGGGACGTGTCCCCCCCTAAATTTTAGGTGGGGGGACGGTCCCCCCTA
Source organism: Lytechinus variegatus (assembly GCF_018143015.1). Taxonomy (NCBI): domain Eukaryota; kingdom Metazoa; phylum Echinodermata; class Echinoidea; order Temnopleuroida; family Toxopneustidae; genus Lytechinus; species Lytechinus variegatus. The sequence goes on from NC_054750.1 coordinate 8,149,751, forward strand.
ATTTTTTTTGATAACCTTTTCTTTATTTTTTTGCTTGTCAATATTTTTCCTGCATCCCCCCTAAATTCACGTGGACCCCCCTGAAACGTGTGTTGTCCCCCCCCCTAAAATTTAGGTTGATGACCTTTTTTTTGGTTAGTAACTCCTAAAATTTAGGTTGATAACCTTTTTTGGGGGCACTTGTCAAATTTTTTACCTGTGTCCATCCCAAAATTTCAGGTGGACACCCCCTAAATTTTTTGGCTTCCGCCGCCAATGGGTGGGGGTGTGGCATTATGAAACATATCTCTCTGCAGTCAAGGGGGTTGGGAGGGTGTGCAGGGAGTGTTCATGTGCTTGCAATCGTGCAATCTAGCTTTGCAGGAGCATCCTTACTCATGTTGTTTTCATGCTGTATACAACCAGTGCCATGTTGGTTCATTAGAATCTTATACCCCTTTCATAAACCAAATTACTATGAATTAGGCGGCTAATAGCAGCATAATTTGGTCGTAAAATTGGAGGAGGACAAGAGTTATCCGCATTACTCTGATGCTGCTATTATCCGCATAATAGCGGCATCGGGATAAGATTTTGGGGTTAAGAACGCATTTCCAAATAACGCTGATAATTGCCATGGTGCGGTCACAAGGTCACCCTTTTCCAACACAACCGCATCGGAGGGGGCGTGTCCAGTTGTCATGGCGATTATCCGCCTTTTTCAGGACGGGCGCTCGTAAAAATAATGTGGCTTATTTTCGGAGTTTATGAACGCAATTTTTATTGAATTATCCGCATTACTCTTAGGCGGCTAATTGGAGGATAGGTTTATGAAAAGGGTATTAGTTCACTTTTTTTCAAGTTTAATTAGGCACATCCCAGTCAAACTGTAATTGGAGCCCCCCTCCTCAATATGGAAGAGTAAATAAGGACAGAGTAAGAAAACTAACAAGATTTTTTACTTTGTCAACAGCATGACCGTCCTTTCTCCCATCATGTCTCCATTCGATGAATAGGAACCAGCATGCAGTATATTCCATAATTCCAAGAGAGTACATGCTGGCTCCCATTCCAATTCCAATTTCCATATTAGATCTAAGCCAGAGCCCAGGACCATACGTGTAAGGCATACTCACCTGACAAGCTTGAAGTATGGTCAAAATAATTCTCCGAATAAATAGTTAAAACAGAAATCAAGCACTTACCACGATTATATGGATGAAGGTCTAACGACTAACGAGTGGCAGTTTCCTGACGTCTGGGCACAAACTGGAACCTCAAAAAAAACGAAAAGTTCTCTCCTTCTACCCCAGTCTCGATCGGCCATTTTGTTACGATTCATAACAAAAATGGCCGATCGAGACGGGGGTAGGAGAGAACTTTTCATTTTTTTGAGGTTCCAGTTTGTGCCCAGATGTCAGGAAACTGCCACTCGTTAGACCTTCATCTATATAATCGTGGTAAGTGCTTGATTTCTGTTTTAACTGTTTATTCGGAGAATTATTTTGACCATACTTCACGCTTGTCAGGTGAGTATGCCAAATTACACGTAAGGTCCTGGGCTCCTGCCCGCGTAGCGGGTGGGAGTTCCCTGGGTTATATTTGATCTAGAATGATCTAAATAAACTGGTCCAAAAGGGAAACTGCCAATGTAAATTTAAGTGGTGCTAATGCTATTTCACACCAGCCGATTACCAGCATATCTCACAAGTAATTATTCGCAAAATATCATAGCAAATCCCTCAATCACATTTCAAGGTCAATATACCCATTTGACCAAAAGCTTCAGTCTCTGTTATATTGGTTGTTCCGCTGAACTCTGTTGGCTCCACTCACCAATTACTGAGACCGAAGTTCTAGCTCGATCTGTACAGGGACTCAATGGCCATATGTTTATGTATAAAGTTCGAATAAACCAGGGTTTTTAGAGGGAGTTAATCACTGTTTTTTTTTTCCTTTCAAGTTTATTTTTTCCCTGTTTTGGTGCATTTCAGGCCAAAACAGAATAATAATCTTTACTTTGATCCAATTCTTTTATACATTTTTATGAAATAGAGACAAAAATCAATGAGCCCGTCGGGGGGATTTTGCATTGTTAACCCCCTTATATAATGGCGGCTGCACGATCACGGCCCATCTGTGTACGAGGAGAAACCAATTTTTTTTAAATGTTAAAAACTCCTGGAAACAGACAGCTGCCAGCTACCACCTTTCTGAATATCGCAGTTGGGAATGTCTGTATTTCGGGTTTGATCTCGACGTTGTTCGAAGTCTCAATCAGACATCGCTGGCTTGGCTTCGCCATAATTTTGATTTGGACTGAAGTTAGCCTGTTAGGAACCAAAAACATGTGAACATGCGGCCGTGTACTAATGGGTGAGCTGCCGTAGGCCAGATAAATCTTTTGGTCGCTAACTTCAGTCCATATCCATGAGATCAAAGTTACGGCGAAAGCCGAAGCGATGTCTGAGAAGTCGAATGAAAACGTCGAGATTAGAGCTGAATACAGCCATTCCCGAATGCGATATTTGGAAAAGCGGTGGGCATATTGACCTCTGAATGTGACTGAGAGACTTGCCATGACATTTGCGAACAATTAATGGTGGTAATCGGTTGGTGCGAAACTGTATTAGCGTCAGTTTAAGTTGCACAAGGCCAAGGGTCAAGCCCAGGCCAAGGTCAGGAAAGTGGTAAGTGAAGGCGCAGGGATCATCATGTTTTCATGGACACGGATAGACCAAAAGCTTCAGTCTCTGTATTTTGGTTGTTCCGCTGAACTACGTTGGCTCCACTCACCATACATATTGAATGGGGATTACAGTAAAATGTCAGAAATTGTTGAATAAATCCCCAGAAACGACGGTTATTCCTGTCTAGGACACGGAGAGACTAAAGGGCCAAATCGTGGTTTTGGGAACCACTCGTAGATTTGTGTACGCGCACTTGTGTACAAAGTGAATGGAGGTGGAAATGGGGAACCGTGCGTGTGACTGAATAAAGCGCTGCTGTATGAAGTGAGCGGTGGTTCCCAATATCACGATAATGCCGACTAAAGTCTAAACACTTGAGACTCGAGTCCTAAACTGTTTGTCCTTTTTTTTTGGGGGGGGGCTTTGCATCAAAATCATAAACAAAACATTTCGCAAACAACCGGCGCATGCAGTTTCTATGCACACCAATCCAATGGCAATTGAGTTATCACAACTCGGTGATATAGGCTAGTCAATTCCCGGGATAGCACACACACAATCGTTGCGCGAGATACCGACTTGTACTACACAGAGTGACTGACACTGCACTCCGGTACTACTACCAGTGAACGTAATATATAAGCTAATAATAATTAATATTCACCTCTTCTTTGTGGATTGAAGAAGGGAGATTAGACTGAAGATGCAAATAGTGCTCTTTAGTTCAATACTCCAGTGTATCCTAGAGCTTTCCCTCAACATAAAATCTTGTTATTACCATGTCGTATTTTGTAAACAAATCACTTTCTGGCAATTCGCTCGACGTCTCGGCATGGAGTAATGCGCATGCGCGAGAGGCATGACGTCAAGCAGGGGAATCCCCTATAAAAAATGATTGCAACCTGTGGGCCTGTGTCTCTCCGGGCCAGTGATAGAGCATCTCCATGGATAGACTGAGCAATATCTTACCTTCATACCTTTGAACGAAGTAGGCATAAAGTTATACAAAATTTATTTGCCTCTCGGTGTCTACAGCTCAGCAACAATCGCTTAAAATAAGTGTTGTGTTGCTGTGGAAGTGGGGGAATTGCATGTGCATGGACAATTGAATATTTCGATGGTTTTGAAAGTGGTGGTTGGGGAAGGGGGGGGGGGGCTGTGAGCCAAAAGTGGAGGCTGACCATGCCGAAAAAAGACAATCAGATGGTAATTTTTACTTGGATACGGTTTGGGAAAAAGTGGGGGGGGGGGGGGGGCTGAAGCACCAGCCCCTCGCCCCCTGATTAGTGAGGTATCATCACTATCTCCTGCATTCTTCCTCGCTCTTCCTAACATCCACATTCCATGGTTCTTTCATCATCTGTAGAGACCTAGTCTGCAGGCACAGACCCTGACAGAAACTCTGATCAACAAGTGGGTCTCCAAGCAAAGACTAGCACATATCATACTTGCTGTTTCAGTATACACAAGACATTAATAGACTGCACATTCATACCCTTAACTCGAGTGAAGGGTTTGACGGCAGACCATGCAGACTGTAATAGAGACCGATCGCGGGATCGGCAGTGGAGAGGATGGAGCGAGGAGGAGCTATATAGGGAGGACAAATAGAGGGTAGATAAAGCGAGGGAGAGGATGAGAGAGGGAGAGGAGAGCATTAGAGAGGGAGAGAGAGAAGGGGGAGGGTCGGAAGGCGCACGGTCACGCAAAAAACCAAGGGCAGCGTCAGACAATTTTTTTTTTATATAAGGAAGGAGGCAAAATAACCTCAAGATATCTACATTGATAATAATAATACTTTCATTGCCCAGCACATGATTTCAACTTCTCGTATTTCTTCTCCTTTTTTGCTCTTTACCACATTTTGTTCTTTTCCTTTCATGTTTAACTATTTAAAAATCAAAGAAGGTGAGTGTTTCCCACCCCCATGGCACTGCTATATCTCTCATCAACATTCAACACCAACGCATACTGAAAGAAGATTATGACAAATTGCAAAACACCGATAGTTACATGTTGACGCATTTATTATCATAATTATAGAAAATGAATCTCAATGAAATTATTACCAAAATATCAAATATATTCATCAATGTGTATATACCATATCTTTTGGAGATTGGGGCTAACAAAATAGACACGCTAATCGAGGTTAGTCCCAATTTAAGCACCTACAGTAAGTAGACTCACAGTAATGAAGATCGATAATAATCGGTATCAATTCTACTCGTGAATCATTGTTTCATATTTATTTCCGAACATATTTGCAATATTTAAAAGAAAAAATTACCATAATTAGTAAAATAAACACCATGTACAATCAATTTGATTTCTGTAGACCATTCAGTATTTTGTTTACGGAATAAAAACAAATCATGAAAAAACAGAAATGATTATTTATCAGTTTTCACCGAGGGCAGAATGATTTTCGAAATGAAGTACAGGGGCCACTAATCAACTACAAAAAGTATGAGCTCACAGTCCAGTATTTCAATTATGCAAGTAACTAGTGACATACGCATTGAGTCCCTCCCCCCCAAAAAAAGAGGCAGGAAATGGCGTATTGGACAAACATCTCCAAAGTTGTAAGCGAGCAAAGCGAAAGAGCGAGCGAATATTTTAACCTTTTAAAAATGAAACATAATTTTGTGATAAATTTTTACATACTATCCATTAAATAACACAAAATTTCACCAATGCCCTTCTTTTACATCCATAACCTCCATTTCTGTTTTTCTTAGTCGTGGACTTTTTGAGGGACCCCAAGCTTCAAGGAAATTCGGAAATTGAAATGTATCTAATACTTGAATTTAGCAACTTTGAATATTCATGTCTAATTATGTAAATAAAAAAGACTTTCCCTCGCGGTTCGCGCTCGCATTATCGATTCTGTCTCTATGCTGCAATAAAAACAGATTTCACAAAAAGACAGAGTAGTTTGTAAATTGTTATAACAGGAAATTCTGTGCACTTTAACAGAATAGGTATATTATTTCATTGCAGGAAACTTGTAAGGTTTCACAATCTATATGGAGGTAGTGTAGTAGGTTTCACGGTACACCATGTATCTTTCTTGGGCAAGTGTTGGTCCTGAAAAGGACCACCCAATCTCGACGTTTCTGCAAGTGTGTGATACATTGATTGTGTACCGTGAAACCTGCTACACTATTCTTCTTCGCCATGGAAACCTTCAGACATGTCAGAAGTTATATCTTTATATAGAGGTATGCCCGAGATTCTTCTGCAGGAAGTTTTCTGTGTCTTTTTAGGATAATTTTTTAACTGTGATAAAAGCTGCATAGACATAAAACCGTGAAATCTCAAATTCAATGCGGGTAAATTTGATTGAGCTGTCAAAATGGTAAAAAAAAAAACACTGCCACGCCACAACCATAAGAATTGACTATTCAGAAAACAATATGTCTACCATTAAAACGGCCTTGTAATTGTTTTAACTAGAAAGTGATTACGAGTTTTAGTCTCATTTCTGGTGATTTTTTTTCTTGTGAGGAGCGTTGTGGCCCAGTGGATTAGTATCCGGACTTTGAAACAGAGGGTCGTGGGTTCAAATCTTAGACATGGCGTAGCTTCCTTCAGCAAGTAATTTATCAACATTGTGCTGTACTCGACCCAGGTGAGGTAAATGGGAAAATGCTTGTGCGCTGTCAGTTATTACGGCTGCTAAGCTAAAACTGGGGCAATGATATCCAAGTCCTTTGGAAACACAGACGTTATAATCATTATGTGATACACTTTACAAGAACTTTTTATATTATTATCATTATTATCATTATTATTATAATAAGCATCATTAGTATTATTATTATCATTATTGTTATTATCATTATCATCCTCATTATTCTACCACATCGGTAGTTTACATATGAAGTAATTAATCGTCATCGACGGTGGCTGGACACACGGCCCATCTCGCCATAGCCCGGAGTTGAAGTCAGATCGGATGACACCGCAGTTTTCATCCCTTGTGTGGAAGTCGGGTTGTCCTGGTGCCCAGGCATTGTAATCGAAAGGCGATCCATCTGACCACTTAAAATCACCTTCCATGAACTGATCGTGCAGTCCAAACCAAAGTCCACCTCGTATATCCTAAAAAACAAGAAGTGGAAGTATAAGCACATTAATCCACGGTCGATAAGCAGACTTTCTGCCTCCTACCCAGTTGCTTGATAACAGGGAAGTGGAGATAGAAGGGACGTGTCTCAGACAATAATAAAATTCCAACTCTTATCTTCTAAAACAACTTTTCTTCTGTCACCCCTCCCCATCTGAAATCCTGGGTCCACCCTAGTACGCGCCCGTTGGATAAACTTGAGATTATATATCCTTAGAAAAAAAAAATTATGGATGAAAACTTACAATAGTGTCACTCGATTTCCGTCGCGAGGATTCGTAGAGAATATTGACGAAGTTTTGTTCTGCCTGTGAATGTATCGACACTAAGTGAGCCATTGTGTCCGGACTTGTTGCCTCGCCACTGAGAGAAGGTACGGTGTAAGACTGGCAAAACCGCTCAGCTCGGTTCCAAGTCAAATTCTGGCTAAACAACCTACACAATGAGAAACAGTTAACAAAGAATTACTCCAGTGTGGGCATAGGGCTAACTTGGTCCTGGAAGTGAAAGTCAAAAAGTGTATTCGTAAGAGAAGATGGCATATCAATAAGTCAATTAAGAAACCGGATGTGAGGATGATAGATCCTCTCCTCCCTGTCCGTCAATACGACTTGACCAGATACTAGATCACGTCCTCTCATGGTCTCGATCTTATAAAGTCTACTTGATGAGATAATAGATCTTGTCTTCTCGTCACCTCATCCTCACCAGATCAAATTGATGAGATAGTAGATCTTGCCTTCTCGTCACCTCGTCCTCATCAAGTCGACTTGATGAGATAATAGATCTTGTCTTCTCGTCACCTCGTCCTCACCAAGTCGACTCGATGAGATACAAGCTCTTGTCTTCTCGTCACCTCATCCTCACCATGTCGACTTGATGAGATAATAGATCTTGTCTTCTCGTCACTTCATCCTCACCAGGTCGACTTGATGAGATACTAGATCTTGTCTTCTCATCACCTCATCCTCACCAGGTCGACTTGATGAGATACTAGATCTTGTCTTCTCATCACCTCGTCCTCATCAAGCCGACTTGGACGAGATACTAGATCTTGTCTTCTCGCCACCTCGTCCTCATCAGGCCGACTTGACGAGATACTAGATCTTGTCTTCTCGCCCCCTTGTCTTCATCAAGTCGACTCGTCTTCATCAATTAGTTTGTCTGATCAAGACGACTTGGTGAGGACGAAGTGACGAGAAGAAAAGATCCAGTATCTCATCAAGTTGACTTGATGAGGACGAGGTGACGACAATGCAAATCTAATATATCTTCAAGACGACTTGATGAGGATGAGATGGCAAGAAGAAAAGATCTATTATCTTGTCAAGTCGACTCGATGGGGGTGAGGTGGCGAGAAGACAAGATCTATTATCTCATCAAGGCGACTTGATGAAGACGAGGTGGCGAGAAGACAAGATCTAGTATCTCATCAAGTCGACTTGATGAGGACGAGGTGACGGCAATGCAAATCTAATATATCTTCAAGACGACTTGATGAGGATAAGATGGCAAGAAGAAAAGATCTATTATCTCGTCAAGTCGACTCGATGGGGATGAGGTGGATCAAGGTGACTTGATGAAGACGAGGTGGCGAGAAGACAAGATCTAGTATCTCATCAAGTCGACTTGATGAGGACGAGGTGACGACAATGCAAATCTAATATATCTTCAAGACGACTTGATGAGGATGAGATGGAAAGAAGAAAATATCTGTTATCTCGTCAAGTCGACTCGATGGGGATGAGGTGGATCAAGTCGACTTGATGAGGACGAGGTGACGACAATGCAAATCTAATATATCTTCAAGACGACTTGATGAGGATGAGATGGAAAGAAGAAAAGATCTATTATCTCGTCAAGTCGACTCGATGGGGATGAGGTGGATCAAGTCGACTTGATGAAGACGAGGTGGCGAGAAGACAAGATCTAGTATCTCATCAAGTCGACTTGATGAGGACGAGGTGACGACAATGCAAATCTAATATATCTTCAAGACGACTTGATGAGGATGAGATGGAAAGAAGAAAAGATCTATTATCTCGTCAAGTCGACTCGATGGGGATGAGGTGGATCAAGTCGACTTGATGAGGACGAGGTGACGACAATGCAAATCTAATATATCTTCAAGACGACTTGATGAGGATGAGATGGAAAGAAGAAAAGATCTATTATCTCGTCAAGTCGACTCGATGGGGATGAGGTGGATCAAGTCGACTTGATGAGGACGAGGTGACGACAATGCAAATCTAATATATCTTCAAGACGACTTGATGAGGATGAGATCGAAAGAAGAAAAAATTTATTATCTCGTCAAGTCGACTCGATGGGGATGAGGTGGATCAAGTCGACTTGATGAGGACGAGGTGACGGCAATGCAAATCTAATATATCTTCAAGACGACTTGATGAGGATGAGATGGCAAGAAGAAAAGATCTATTATCTCGTCAAGTCGACTCGATGGGGATGAGGTGGATCAAGGCGACTTGATGAAGACGAGGTGGCGAGAAGACAAGATCTAGTATCTCATCAAGTCGACTTGATGAGGACGAGGTGGCGAGTAGACAAGATCTAGTATTTCCTCATGTAGACTTGATGAGGACAAGGCTGCAAGAAGTCAAGATCTAGTATCTCATACTGGATGAAGGCTACTGGATCTTGTCTTCTTTTCACATCAATCCCATCAAGTTGACTTGATGAGATACTAGATCTTATTTTCTCTTCAAGTCGACTTTACGATATACTAGATCTTGTTATCTCTTTAATTCGTCCTCATCAAGTCGACTAAGACCTATTTAACGAAGAGTTGCGCTCAAATACAACAACAAAAATCAAACGTATTTGTCGCATACACAATCAAGTTTTTTTTTTTTTCGAGTTGAATTTGATTGTTGCAAGTAAGTCTTTCCTGCAGGCCCTTGATGAGATACTCGACTTCTCTTTTCCAGAGAGAGAGAGGGAGAGAGAGAGGAGGAGGAGGGAGCGATGGGAAGGGGGAAAAGAAGGAGTGGAGAGAGAACGAGAGAAAAAACAATGGAGAAAGTGAGTGGGGGAGAGAATGAAGGAGATGAATATAACTTGCCTGTAACAATGATGATCGAAGGCAGTCCAAAATGTAGGGCAACAGCATCCGGCCAGCGCCCCGGTGGGACAGGCAAGGAGGGTGATAGCCGATGCTGCTAGGAACACAAGGGTCCTACTGCGAAGCGCCATTATAACCAACAGACGATGCACTGTGTCTGGTTCCAAAGAAAGAACAAAAGTCAGAAAACCTTCATTAAAAGAAAGTCTACCCCAGCCACCCCCCCCCAAAAAAAAAGAAATTTGGGTAAAGACTGAAAAATCAAATAATGATAAAGATGAAAAATTTCAGGAAAATAGGATTGTGGAAAAAGAAGTGATATTTTACGTTTTGCTTATTTTCACAAAACATTTATCAGCACACCCTAGTCTGTATTCAAACGAAGAAACTGATGGCTCCATACACTCACTATTTAGTTTGTAGTTTATTACATTTAATACGAGATTTCTTATCTTTCCGCTTTACAATGTGAAACAGGGTTTAATTCCCTCATGAACATATGGAATTGCAATTGTTACAAGCTCTCAAAGTATATTTGATTAAAAAGAGAAAAATCAAACAGCGAACATGTTTTCTTATATAATGAAGTCAGAATAATGTTGAATATTCTATTGTTTTATACAATAAAATCCTACCGATTCGGTATACGTTACAATTATATCCCAAACATTAAAGGGGTACACTGCTGGCTGATAAGAGAATGGAATGAGCAGATAAAGAAAAATCAAGCAAAACAAAATACTGAAAATTTCATCAAAATCGGACAAAGAATAGCAAAGTTATAACATTTTAAATCTTTGCATTATTTCGGTGAAACATGCAGTTCTATGCATGTATTCACGAATATTCACTAAGCAAGCTGATGATGTCATGTCTCCGCTTACTCTTTTGATTCTATCATATGAAATGATAATTTTTTTTCAACTTTTGCCAACCGAGAATGAAAAAAAAATAGGCTGACAACTGATTTGATGCATAAAAAGTGAGGCATACCATACAAACATGCATGAAAAAAAAAAACGATTTCATGTAATAACATAAAGAAAAAGGAAAGTGGGGAAATGACATCATCAGCCCACCTAATAAATATTCATAACGGAGTGCATATGTTTTCACCAAGTATTACTTAATTTTAGAATTTAATAACTTTGTTGTTTATCATCAGATTATGATGAAATTTTCGGACTTTTCCTCTGAGAACTTTTACTCTATTTAATGAGATAATTATTTTTTTAGCCCGGAATACCCCTTTACACAATCACCGTACATATAAACTGTTCAAATATGCATGTGACACTACGATAAGTACTCACAGTTTTCCGCTGGTATCAAATCCTTTACAACGATTTATGTTTTGCCGAAACCCATCAGCTTCTGAATTCGAATCGAATTTTTAGCTAAATTTATAATAACTCTCTCCCATAGACTTTATTGTCAGGGGTTTTTGATGGTTACTACTCTCATGATTCCAAGAAATCATTCTTGGAACATTTGAAAGTCATTTTCAATGAAACACCTGCCCTCTCGGAGCAAATATTAATAAAATCGGATATGCGTATATACGTGTTCCAATTCTTGACTTCTCTTCCTCCGAAATGCTTCAGTTAAGCACATTACGATTCAATGGTAGAGTTAAAATCGGTGGTGGTAATTGGTGTCGATGGGTATTCATGGTGGGGGGGGGGGGGCGATTGACACAAATATTGCTCTATTTGACGGGGCTGCACGAAGATCTAAAATCTGTTGTTGTTGCTTTAGAGGGGTAGTTCTTAAAGGCCAATCCCACCCTATATCAAAATGTTGATTTAAAAAAAGAAAATGAATCCAACAAGCACATTTACTGAAAAGTTCATCAAATTTGGATGTAAAATACGAAAGTTAATACAATATGAAATACAAAAAGTTATATAAGCAACAAAATTTCGTCTCATGAAAAATGAGAGATTTGGTGATATCACTCACTTTTTATTTTGTATTTCATTGTCTTAATCATACAATATTTCAATATCTTTTCGAGCAAATACTTTAGTTTCTAGAGTATCAGTTCTTCTAAAAATTAAGAGGGGCATTTGTCCCCCGTTTGTAATTTGCCATACGAACTTCTTTTTTATCCTGGCGAACTCAAGTAAACTTTACTTACTTACCGGATAGGCCTATTCCGTATAGTTTGAATCGCTTTGGCAAGCATAAAATTATGTATTGGAATAACAAGTACATGTTTGGGAGTAAACGGAAACCAGAGAAAGTGCAAAGGAATGTGAAATAATGATTCTTAGTAAATATAAACAAAAAATGTTTGTAAAGTAACAGTATTTACTGAAAAGAAGGAAGTATTTAACGATTTATTTGTATGGAATTCAGGCCTTGGAAAATACTAAGAAAATACATATCATGTCAGTGGCAGGCACTGGGAAGCAAGGTGAGGAGGGTCCTGAAGCAACCCCAAGATTTAGCTTGGGGTGCTTCGTTTATTATTTACCATAGGCAGCACCCCTGGAAATCTGGTATGTAGGCCTATGCTGAAATTTAAGCAGAAATTGAATAAAATCAGCCTTATTTTCTATCGAGCCCCTTTATTTGCTTGTCAAATTTAAACCAGCACCCCCTGATAAAATGTGTTACCGGGGCACTTGTCGGTGTTTTTTTGTGTGTGTAACTATATGAATAAACATCAAGATGGTATGTTTATGCAACTTGATACATTCTTTACCAAAGCAAAACTGAACGCCGGAGTATACTATTACTTGTAAATATCTGATAGTTCTGTAATTTATAGAAAAACACGTTTTTCAAACAATTTGGATTCAATTTATTTTATTTCATTTCGTTTATTTCCATTCCAACATTAGCATTTGTTTTGTACATTTTGATTATACAATTTAAAACAAGAAAACACAATAGCAAATTTCTATGTACAATGACTATAATCAAAATCATTATAAAGAGGTTGGGAATGGAGGCGTCTGCTGCTTAAAGCGGAGCTTGTAGAGCGCAGCCTCCCAATTTAATGCAAAGAAACATTTCATTTTTCTTCCAATTGACATTTAATTCATTTTTCATGTGAAATATACAAACAAATAATATACATGGCCGTAATCAGATTTTTTTGCTGGGAGGGGGGGGGGGGTAGGACACGTAAACTAAAAAAAAACGGAGGGGAGTGAAATGACCGAGCTTGTCATGGGGGTGCTTTTTTTTTAAAAGTGAAATTAAAGAATTTCATGCAGATTTTTGGTCAATTTTGTGGAAATTATCAGTTAATAAAATTTCGGGGCGGGGGAGGGGAACTACCCCCGCTGCATACGGCCATGATGATAAAGTACAAAAAAATATTTCCGGAAGAAGGCGCTAAACCCAGAAGCAGGGGCTTGTGACGTGATACGCCTGATAGATAATAATATTTATAAAATATGTTTCTGGTCTTGGTTGTACAAAACTAAGCAGTTTAGTCTTGGGACATTTAATACTTATCAAACACGTACGTCAGGGGGAAAAAGTAGTCACAATTTTGTAACTGTCACGGTGATCCACTGGCCGGGGGATTTTTTTTTTCAAAATCAATTTATTGCGTGCGCACACTCGGAGGTAATGGTATGCCAAAATATTACGGAACCATGATGTCCCGGGGGGGGGCACTTAAATTGGCGAGTGGATACCATGCGCGACCGAAAAAACACGTAAAAAGGATGTCTTTTTCACGATAGGGCACGTTACGTACGTAACGTGATAAGGGTGTAAAAAACACGAAAATAATGAAAAAAGGTATCTATTTCGCTAGGAAAATTACGTGTTTAGGGTCGAATTTGCGGGGATGATAAAACAAAATTAAAATGTTGGATGTCCTTTTTGCCCCAAAACTTCGTGTTTAGAGTCCGATTTGCGCGAGGTGTAGAAGGTGGGGTCGTATACTAAACCAAATAAGGTAAAGCCGACGACCGAAGGACCCGTAACAATAAAACATTCCTGTACTTGTTCAGGGGTTCATTTCAGGGAATATTTGCCAAGAGTATCGTTTTGTTTCCAATACTTGTTAAGGGTAGGGTTTCACACGCCAATACTTGTTAAGGGGTGCATTTTCAGAATATGGAAATTACGTGTTTAGGATGCTTTTCGAGACCCCATGGTCGCGCATGGTATCCACTCGTGAATGGAAGTGGCCCCCAGGCATAATGTCGGCAACTATAGGTCTATATGATTATGTCTTATTCCCCGTCCATCCCCTATCCAAACGCTCCAACGACATTCTGCAACCAAATAAGAGTGAAGGTCCATCATTGATTTTACAGGAGATGTAACTGTGATAATCAATTCCGTCCAGAGTTTGTGGTGAACGTAATTCTTTTACCACATCGGTAGTTTACAGATGAAGTAATGGATTATTCCTGTCGGTGGTTGGATACACGGCCCATCGCGCCAGAGCCCGGTGTGCGTACTTGATCGCACGACACCACAGTTGGAATCCCTTGTGCTTGAGTCGGGTTGTCCTGGTGCCCAAGCATGAAAGTCCATAGGGGTTCCGTCTGACCACACGAAATCACCTTCCATTAACCGATCGTGAAGACCGAGCCAGAGACCACCATGAAGATCCTGTAAGCAAGAAGGGTTTGTACCTCGTTAGTACCTCGAGTACCTCGTTATAGCGGGATCGAATTCGTGATTTTCGGCCCAAGCAACAGCCTGGGAAGTGGGGGGTGCTGAAGCGCCCCCATATTATTTTTGTGTGCTGCGTATGTTGTACACCATAGGCAGCACATAGCGAAAACTCTGGTGTTAACTGGTGTACATTGAGGACCACACCAATTATTTTACTCCGGTGTCAAATTGACAGTGTTAGTTTAACCCCTACATGTGTTATTAATAGTATTACAACACCTTTGGGTGTTACATTTACACTCTTTGGTGTTGTGTTCAACCTCTAGGGTGTAATTTTAACACCCCATGGTGTGGTCCTCTATAGACACCAACTGGTGTCAGTTTTAACACCACAGTTTTTACAGTGCACCCTCTGGAAAATCTGGGACCCGTTTCAGGAAGAGTTACCACTGTTGTAACTTTGCCATTATGGCAACTACCACGGAAACCTTGATTTTGATTGGCTGCTGAACCCTGTTCCCATGGCAGTTGTCATAATGGCAAAGTTACCATAGTAGTTATACCTCTTTATGAAACGGGCCCCGGGTATGTAGAAATTTGACCAAAATCACCTTCATCGGCATGAGACCTTTTTCTTTGTCACTTGTCATTTTTTTTTTAGATCTGGGCCCCGTAGGATTGAGCTTAGCGATTAACCATCTGGTTGATTTATAAGAATAATTGCACTCATTATTGTTTATGATAAATCGTAAAACTCTATAGATATCTATAAGCTTCATGTTACGGGTCTCGGGTTGGACTATGCGCCATGAAAATACAGAAAAGGGGGAAAAGTATCGTTGACGCATGCGTGGAAAAAAAATCGATTTGGTTGGTAATTTTTTCGCCTTTGAATCCTATTATACATTTAGCTTTCTCGGGGAGTTTCTCGCCTCGTAACATAATATAAAGTTCCTATTGTGATGAAACTTACCAAAGAATCACTCGACTTCCTCCGAGAGGATTCGTAGAGAATATTGATGAAGTTTTGTTCGGGCTGAGAATGAATCGACACCAAGTGAGCCATTGTGTCCGGACTTGTTGCCTCGCCACTGAGAGAAGGTACGGTGTAAGACTGGCAAAACCGCTCAGCTTCGTTCCAAGTCGAATTTTGGCTAAAGAACCTATACACAATGAGAAACAGTTCACAAGTAATTATTCTAGTGTGTGCAAAGGATTGCCTTGACTATTGAATCCTGTAAAAATATATATATAGCCCTATTTATTAAAAAAAAACACGTAACCATGTATACAACACATAAAAGCATCACACTACGAAAACACCGGTGTTAATTTAACACCAGCCCGGTATCTTTATCGGTCAACACCAGCCTGGAAACAACACCAGTTAAGAATCAAACCGATATTCATGATATTGGTTTAACACTTATTTGGTGTTGCTTAAAATGTCAAATTGGTGTTAGCCTAATGTCAAATTGGTGTTAGCCTAACGCCAAACTGTTGTTTCAACACCTCTCTGGTGCGAACCGATATAGATACCAGGCTGGTGTTAAATTAACACCGATGTTTTTGCAGTGCAATCGTTTACATGGCTTACGTAACTTTCCAGGTAATGACGATATACGGCTAATTTTAAATAAGAATCTCTGCAAACCATGACGAGATCAAGGCTGGTGAGGGGTGAGATCTCGTCATTTGGGTTCCGTAACACAAAGGTCAGCGATTAATCGTAAGCTTGATTTTCACGATTAATTGTACATAGGTGATGTGGTTTACGGTACACCATGTGGAGTGTTATAGAAACAGTGGATAGAAGAAGAGAAGAAGGGGATAGGCGAGAAAGTGGAGATTTGAGAGTAGAGTATTCTTTCTTGAAAATAGTCCTGAAAAGGACTGTAAACCAGAAGGAATGCTGAGTGAGAACAGCTTGAGTAGTAGAGCTGATGAGGAGATGCTAGCTTGAGTCGGCGAGTAGAGATGATGAGTAGGAGAGAGACTCGACTTTTTGGACAGGTTGACTGTCCGTCTTCAGGAGTGGAGACGTGGAGACTCCTGAAGACGGACAGTCGACCTGTCCGAAACGTCAATCGTACATGCCACCAAGCAAACCTTCAAACAACATCTAATTGTACATAGTAATCAATGGAATCAATCGTAAAAAAATGTTTTACGATGCTTGCTAAGCTTTGTGCTTCGATCCCTTGATATCATCTTCCGACGGAGTCACGGAAGCTTATAGGTGCCAACCAGATGACGAGATATGAAAGACGAGAAGACGGATTAATATATAAGATTAAGACCAGTTGTTTGAACCCAGCAAGTCGATTTCTTTGAGACGAGAATACAGGATGACAAGTTGTCGAAACTTGGCAAGTCGACTTGTTTGTGAAATGAAGAGAAGATGACGAATTGTTGGATAAAATCCAACTTAATTTTCCTTACTATTCTTTCGGAAAAATTATAAGTGCCAACCAGATGAAGAGATAGGAAGATGAAAGAAGGGTCGAATGACGAGAAAAAGAGTTGTTGAAACTCTTTAAGTCGACTTGTAAATTAACATCACTTTTGAAATTAGAAGACATGATGATGAATTGTTATAATTTGGACAGCCGACTTGTTTGGGACAAGAAGACAAGATGAAGAGTTGTTGGAACTTATCAAGTCTACTTGTGTTTTACATGACAACAAGATGACGAGTTGTTCAAACGCGAAAAGTCGACTAATTAAGGACAGTATGAATTTATTATTATTAAACTAATCGTGATACGAGGGCATATTTGTATCATCGCATATAGAACATGTAGAAAAATGTAATGTTTGAAATTTCATACGATCAGTCGCTAGGCCTGTTTTACGGGACGTTGTTTGGCACTTATAGGCTTCTGTAAAGACATAATGAAACGCAGTTCAAGTATCCATTCCTCTCGACATTCACTGACTAAAAAGACCGTTTAAGTTAAGGGGCTCGCCCTGGTTCGACAAACCCCTAACCTTGTCATACTTGTCCTTGAGTCCGTGCTCTTCCCCAAATTTGACAGACTGCCCCAGCCCAGCGAATATTGATACATTGGTATATATATATATATATATGCAACAATTTTGTCTATAGAAATGATGAATGACCAATGAAAGAGAGATGCTCTCTCTGTAGATAAAAAATCAATCTAAGATCGGATCGAAAGTTTCAATCGAATAAGATCGATATAAAATCTATTAGATTGAAAACGTAAATCCAATTTTGGATCGGTCCCTGATGGCAATCTATTTCAATTTAAGGAATTTAGAGAGTGGGAGTAAGATGGATTTGAGATTTGGAGAGGAGAATAAAAAGAAATAGAAGAGAGGGATGAGGGGGGGGGGGTAGAACTTGCCTATAACAATGATGATCGAAGGCAGTCCAAAAAGTCGGGCAACAACATCCGGCCAGCGCCCCGGTGGGACAGACAAGCAGGATGATAGCCGATGCGGCTAGACATGCTAGAAGGAACGTACTCCTATAAAGCTCCATCACAAAGAACATACATTAATCCTTTACTAAACGTTTCTTGTAGACACGAGTTCTTGGACGAATCACAAATTGTGATCCTCGGCACATTAAAACACCCATTTATAATGAATTTGGAAACCGAAATATTGGAACCTTTGGTTCTGAACAATGACAGAGATTAATTGGACCAGAAATTGGCACTGACCCTGACTTTAGGATTTCCAGAAACCATTCTTAGTAGTCGTTTTCAATAAACACAAGTCTCCTGAAAGCAAATGTTTATCAAATCGGATATCCGGATTGATTAAAGCAGGTATCATGGTTATCATCTGGTTGTATTTTAAACCAGATATGGATAATGTAGAGCATTCAGTGAGCCATTAAATTTTGGGTAAAAGATAATAAACAAGCCAGCGAATAATATTAAAATATATTTACAAGAATTTTTGTTGACAGTGTTCGACTATGAACTAATATCATATACGATAAAAAATGAAAAAGGTTATCAATTTAATTCAGTTCAATTTATTTTCCCGTACTGATTTAAAAAAATAATAAGCAATAACCTCTTTTTTAACTTGTTAACCTGATTTCCAGGGATACTGCCTATGGTAAAAAAACAACATAATTATGCAGAACCCCTTGCAAACTCTTGATGTTGCTTCAACAACCCCAGCACCCCGCTACCTAGTGCCATGGTTTTACTGAAGTGATAATGGCGGTTTATTATTTGATCAAGATCTTTTGTTAATTTACAGGTGCAGTTCTACGAAAGACTATAGATGTAGATGCTATGTCGGTGTATAAAAGTTCATTTCGATGATAAAGTAACACCACAATTTCCATGGGCGGATCCAGGATTTTCGCTCATACATTTTCGAAAGGGGGGGGGGGCACATTTTCCCGAGGAAAAATTTGATAAGCAAAAAAAAAAGATTTCAACCTAATATTAAGGGAATTTCGTCCACGAAAAATTTGATAACATCACCGGTAGGTGCATGATTTTAGAAGTCAGCATCCTTTAAGGCGTTACAAATTAACCATGGTGTTTGCGGTTTGGATATAACTTATGTTGAATCTATACTTTTTATATATAAATCATTTTATATAAATCATTTTGTATCTCATATAGGATTCATATCTTTATGTACTGTCAATCATAATTTACAGTATTTTGACTTCTATGTTCTCCATTTCACCCTCCTCTTCTCCACCACTTTCTGTTTTTTTCTCTCTACCTCAATCAATTTTCTTTTTCTATTTGGAGGACATACCCCCTCTCTCCCTCTCTTTCTTTCCATTACTCTCATTTCTCTTTATCTTCTTCTTCTTCTCTTTCCCTCTTCCCGTTTGCTTATTTCTCTCTTTCTCAGACTTCTATTTATGAGATACATCTTTTAGTTGGAGATAAGTTTTGACGTAGAGTACTGTAATTATGTTTTTATGCATTTGCTTTGTTATATCTGTATATTGTACTTCATGATTTTTGTAAATTGACCCTTTCAGCTTGTGCTGCTGGTCAATTTTTATGTGCATATATACCAATAAATAAAAAATAATAAATAGATAACACCAAGGAGTGTCCATTTAATAATTTCTTTGAAACTGTTAGTAACCTAGCAACGAAAAGGAAAGGATGTAAGGATATTGACGAATTCGTTCAAATATTGCTTAAAATATAATCCAGCAAATTTATCACCACTTGCTCAATTTCTACTGGATATGTACTGAAAATATATTAAGAAACAGGTATTATTGTGCCTATCAAACAAAGAGGCGATAGCACATGTCAAATAGAAGTCAGGTGATTATACACCAAGTTCATCACTGACCTTTCTCGCAAAATTGTAAAAAACCCTGCATGTATTTTAGAAATTGAAGAACTATCAGATTTTTGCAACTAATGGTGTTCTTCCTAAAATAAAATTCTGCTTTGGTTTAGAACAACCATGCCACCTTGATGTTCATTCACAATGTTGTAAACTGGAATTTGAATACCATAATATTATCTTTGACTTCTCTTAGGCCTTGCATACACAACAAATCATTCCACCTTCTTATTTTCATACATACCTGATCTTTCACATTTTCTTTATAAATATTCTGTGGTTTCCGTTCACTTCAATATTTCCCTGTTCATAATTTTTATGCTGGTCAAAATAAAATAGTGATCGAATTGAACCGAATAGGCCCTATCCGGCCTTTTCGGAAAGGCGAGTAGAGTTTACTTGAGTTCGCTATAGGAAGAAGGGGAAAAACATTTGGTAAATTACAACTGGGGACGCATGTCTCTCTTAAATTCAGGGAAAAAACTAAAATGTAAGAAACTCTATGTATGAAATATCATCAACAAAATAGGCATGGGAATGTTTATTAATGGAGTTGCTCTCAAGCATGGGCAGACTCAGGATTTTTCAGCGAAAAAAAAAAATTGACACGCAAAAAAAAAAGGTTTCTAGCAAAAAAATTAGGATATTTCGTCCATGAACAAAATTGACAAGCAAATAAGGGTCTTTCAGAAGGGGGGGGGCACACTTCTGTTTTAACAGCAATTTTACATTACAAATTTCTATTGTGCCTCTCAAAAGAGGGGCACGGGCCAACTTTCCCCCCCCCCCAGGATCCGCTAATGGTCTCAAGAGTTGCACAAGACATAAAAAATGTATCATCACAGCACGGCGTGGTGCCAGCTCTTCACATTACAGAGTTATCAATAAAGTGTCTGAGGGGGGGGGGTTGGGTGTAGAATCATCCCCCAGTATTGTTAGGGTTAAGGAGATCAAAACTTTGCTTATTAATTATCCATCTTCAATGTATAGATGTTGGTATCCATAAAATGAGAGAGTGGATGATGTCATCCACTCAGGGACGGCGATCATTGGGACCAGGGAGCACAGTTCCCCACCTTTTGAAGCACTAAAAAAATGCCACTTTTACGCAAGAAAAATGCCCCCTCACGAGCGTGTACTGTGTCCCGTTCACCTGAGAAGGACCGTTTGTTTTATGTGTGGGCAAATGCTACCGGAATTGTAAGGGGTTGTGTCTTTGAAGAATAACACACTCAACACCCCATAGCACTAGCGTACCTACGGACGGGGGGGGGGGCAGTCTGCCCCCCTGACGAGTCACAACCCTTGCAAAGGACGTATCCCTGCCCCCCCTGACGAGCATGAAACATATTTTTGCCCCCCCCCCGACGAGCTTGAATACCTTTATTGCCCCCCCCCTGTTTGACGAGCTTGAAGACTTTTTTTTTTCTTGCTTGTATTTTTTTTTTCTGGTACAATATCCTTTATTTGTGATTGAAGACCCTTTTTTGCTTGTCAATTTTTTTGGCGGACGGTTTTGCCCCCCCCCCTGTGGAAAATCCTAGGTACGCCTGCCCCATAGGAAAATTTTGGGGGTGCTAAAACACTCCCAGCATCCCCCGCTTCTAAGGGCTATGACGTTGGAGGAAGAAAACTCACTAAGTGGAATAGGTCCGGATATCCGATTCTATAAATTTTTACTCCAAGGAAGCAGGTGTTTATTGAGAGCGACTACAATGAATGATTTCTCAAAATCCGAAATCCACGATCATTACCAATATCTGGTCCAGTTTCTTTGTCTTTGTTTATAGACACATAGTATAGTTTATTAAGTACTGCAGGGGTATAACACTTTTCTGTTAAACGTGTTATATACACCTCTCAGGTGGCGTAATGAGTCAATATTTTGGAAGGGCCATATATGGCGTACTGGTGGAAAATTGAGAGCTGCGAGAGTGTGAAGCGAGTGAAGTATCTTAAAAATTGTAGATACTAATATATAATTTTGTGTTAAAATTTTTGACATTAAAAAAAGATTAAATCATATTGTAATTGAGCCTTTCTTTCTTCGTTTTTTTCTTTTTTTCCTGTTTTATATTTGGTCATGATCTTTTTTGTTTGGGGGGGCCTCCATCTGTACGACAGTTCACTTTTTAGATTTTAAAGAAGACTTGTACTTTTAAAAAGCCAACAATTTAAAAAGGGGTAGGAATTGGATGGAGAGGGGTTAATTGGGAAGAAATCCCAAAACAGCTATTACAAGTTGGAAGATGTGGTCATTTAACATGAATTTCAGCATGTTCAGTAACTGTTCTCGGTCGGGCCAATAGAATTTGCAAGATTTACTTATGAAGGTCTTAAATAAGAAGGAAGAAACACTGTTAGAAAATTTATCCTCAAAATAAAAGAAGTTCCTGCAGCAGAGTCTCGAGAACACCTGTAATCTTACCGATTTGCGTAATCTTACAAGAAATTGGTATTTGGAGTATGGAATCTTACAAATTTCCTTGAATAAAACATCCTTTTCCCCTTTTTAAACAGACCTGTTCTGTTAAATTACAGAAAATTCCTGTTTTATGAATTTACAGAATGATTCTGTTATTGCTTTCTGCAAAATCTTCTGTTTATTTTCTGTAAAATCACGTTTTTTTAACAGTGAAGGAACAATAATCATCATTTTATAAGTATTGCCATTTTGAGTTTATTTGTATGAAATTTCCTTAGAATCATTTTACCTTTGTTACTACTTATTGATATAGTTTCTTATACACGTGGAGCGTTGTGGCCCAGTGAATTACTCTCCTGACTTTGAAACAGAGGGTCGTGGGTTCGAATCCCAGCCATGGCGTAATTTCCTTCGACAAAAATTATTTATCCACATTCTGCTGCACCCGACCCAGGTGAGGTGAATGGTTAACCGGTAGGATTTAATCCTTGAACGATTTAGCGGTGTTAGCGCCTATTGATATGGCGGCTAAGCTACAGCCAGGGTAATTGTGATACCAAGTGTCAAAGCGCAGTTGAGTATATATGCACAAAGTAACTGCGCTATATAAATGGACATATTGTTGTTATTGTTATTCTTATTATACGACGTGCTATCTTCAAGATGATCTGAACTGAAGGTTCAATTCCTTCCTGTGTTAAATAGTGCACGGGCATGACGGGAATGTACATCTTAAATAGACAAATCATAAACATAAAGATGCTTGTTTATAGAAATCTGATAAGAACAGCAATCAGGAGAAAAAATGGACTTAACGTTTAGCTGATGGATATTAAATAAATAATTGAGAATCTGACTTTGCATCGACAACTGGTCACCACTCGTACTTTCAGCATGTTTTACCTGAATTTCTGTTGATTTTGGAGCACATCCAATATCCCTGTTCTCCCCGATTTTCTTTTCTCCCCCCCCCCCTCTCATTCCTGTATTTCGTATACCTCCTGATTTTTTTCTTTACCCTCCTCTTCTTTCTATTGTTGGTGGTTCATCTTCCTTCTTCTTCTTTTTAATCCCTCTACACACTTCTCTTTTATACCAGCAACATAGCCAAATCAATTGGATGTAAAAGTAATAGTCTACTAGCGCCATCTCGCGGTGGGCTTATTGAAAGTTTTGCAGATTAATGGCAACGGAGGGGGGGGGGGGGTCACATCCTACAAGCAATGCTGTTCAGTTGACCCCCCCATTCCTACAGATATGTTGTCATTATGCAATTCAAAATTTTCTCGATGAAGCAATATATTAATTTGCATTTTATATTTTCAGTTATGCTGTTGTAGAGGATTTTGTATTCTTATATGGAAATAAAATGAAAAAATACGAATTTTAAACAATAATCTTAAAAACGTCTTTAAAAAAAGAAGAAATCTGGATATATCTAAAAAAATAAAATTGTCCTGCCAAGTACTAGCATTTTACACTACAACCTTTGGTGTTCAAATTCATAATGAATATTGGAAATATTAATTTTCACAACGTACCATATAGCTTTTTAATTCCAGTGGAGAAAATGCATACCCTCTTGTAGACCCTTATCACATACCAGGATAAAGCTATGTAAAAAATCTTTCTTGATAACAACAAGCTTGAGTCTACAAATAACGTTCTTTTTACTCTTTCTTCTTTTTTATTCAGATGACCAGTCCCACGTATTCAAGTTAATGTTAGTGTTTGTTCAATGCCTGGATGTTAATCGTGTAGGCAAACAGAGTCTCTCATCCCCTATATAGCACAACAAACCTTCCCACTTTCGATGAAATATCGAGTGTTTGCCAACCTTGTGCTGACAAACTCTTACGTAATGCAAAGAAAGCTGCCACTAACATTTAAATGTACTACATTTCTGTTTTCTCCCCTTCCTTTACTTAAAGAGGGAGTTCACTCCACCGACCTCAAGTTAACAGAGAAATATTATAGAAACATGCATCGTAGAAAGTTTGGCATTTTTTTCATATCAGATTTCTACTTTTGCAGTCATGTATGCGGATATTTTTCCCCTTCCAGTAGCCTTTGTAAATGGTTTAAGATGATATAATAATAATAATGATATTCAGCTCATATACAATACATATTGATCTCGACGAACCTGGAAACTTTAACATTTTAATTTCAATTGATATCGTGATACGTAATAACATTTTTTAACGCAGATTTGAACCAAAATAATCTGATTTGTTTAGGAGGTCGTTCCATATCATAGTGTGTATATAATCATAATATCAATATAAACATTTCATACCAGGCTTAATACTACAATATTCCTGCTACTAAACGTTGGCAAGCTTATGACGGCATCCCAGGTAAAAATTATTCAAAAGGTTTGACCAAAAAAATCGTATGATGTTTATTTCATATTTATTTTTGTTTTAAATTTTATTTTATTTCCAGGAACACAATTACAATCATTACAATAATAAATGTCAGTACATTGAAATGGTCATCATACAATATTCAAAATACAATATCGAAATGTAAGAAAAAAACAGACTAAAAAGGAAAATAACACCAGCTAATGCCTGGGGGTATCAAAAGTCATAACTCCATGACAGATGGATTTTCATACAATTTTCCTGGGTAGCTTCTCTATTCAAACCAAATTTTACTTGGACTGGATTTTTCCTCTAACTGGATAATTATATTTTGTTCAGTTGATAAATCTGAATTATTCACATTGTGTGAAAAAAACTGGGCCACCTTTGATAAGCGGTTAAAAAGTGATCAGATAAAGTAATGGGGCAATTCCATAAAATAATAAACCTTTTTTGTTCATCCGACCCCCATTTTTCTCAAGTTTTACTTCACTTTATAAACTGGCCAAGTGATGGTCCTTTACGAACATTACAGACTGTAAATCGAACAAGAAATCAGAGACACAAAATTTCATGAAGGTTCTAAATAATATCGTAGGGCGTAGCACATTCATATTTTATGGAATTGCCCAATGATATCACCCATCATAATTATTCCCTGAAACAGAATGAATTGATAATATTGACATCACATAACTTGCTGGAATCCTGGAATAGATGCTTTGCATATATATATATATATATATATAATATATATATATATATATATATAATATATATATATATATATATATATATATATATATACGTAAACAGCCGCGTACGCAAGGGGGGGGGTTCAAACCCCCCCCCCCTTTTCGTTTCGTTTCCTTTTTTTTTTTTTTTTTTTTTTTTTTTGCTTGTCACCCCAGAGGAGAGGTCGGTCTGGTCAAGGAGTTACTCCTTGGTCTGGTTACGGACAGTTCCCCTACCCAATAATGTATATGACAGCAATAATGAACAGAATCTCATGTTTCCGACGAAAAACACAGAAAAAATTTCCGCTCGCTCGCTCCATTTTATTAGATCTTTTATTTCCGCATGTCGCCGACATGATCACGGTATCGCCATTAACAAGGCCATACATGATTATCATGATGTATACTTATGAATACAAGTGAACCAAGACAAAGACATACGTTTTCTTACAAAATATGTTTTACCAATATGAAAACCAAAATGACGGAAAACGCTAAAATGTCGGTTGGCTCGCTCCGCTCGCTCGTAATTATTTATGAAATTCCATAAGTATCTAGTCTCCTGTTCAAGGCCGTATTATGAGTGTTGCGAATAGAAGGACATGTAGCATCGACTAATACTTGATTAACTAACAAACTATTGACAAGAAATGTATGTTTTGACGGGAAAACGCGAAAATTTCGGCTCGCTCACTCCGCTCGCTCGTAATCATTTATGAAATTTCTTAAGTTTCTAGTCTCTTGATCAAGGCCATATCATGAGACTTACGAGCAGAAGGACATGTATCATGAACTAATATGTAATCATTACCAATGAGAAGAATTGTATGTTTTGACGGAAAAACGCAAACATTTCGGCTCGCTTGCTCCGCTCGCTCGTAATTATTCATGACATTTCTCAAGTTTCTAGTGTTCTGATCAAGGCCATATCCAGGCGCGTAGCCAGGGGGGCGGTCGCCCCCCCAAAACGTCCCCAAAAAGAAAAAAAAAGAAGGGAAAAAAGGAGAGGAGAAAAGGAATAGGGAATGAAGGAAAGGGAAGAAAGGTAGCTTTGTGTTTTTTCTATTTATTCTTTATTTTGTTCTCAAAAGAGAAACTCCTTCACTCTTCTTGCTTTAAATTCATATATGAATTTTGCTTCCGCGCTGCGCGCGGTTAAATGACAATATTGAAGTTCTCCATGTTCCCCCACCTTTTCTCTAACCCTGTTTTTCCACCTCAGCTATGTGCTTCTTGCCAGTTAAAGTTAAAATTGTATACATTAGGGCATGAATTTGAGTAAGGTTAGGCCGAAGTAAATGTATGAAGTTATCTTTTTTTTTCAATTGATCGCGCATCTTCTGGTCTGGTCGGCTCCGAGCGGGTAAAATCTTTATATCAGTTTCTGCCGTCACCTCCATAAAGTCAGCTTCTCCCGCTTTTCAGCTCATTACTATAAACAACCATAATTTGGGGGCAAACAGGTTCCTAATTTAAAAAGAGGAAGGTATGGAATTCGTGTCGTATTAAATAAAAAAGTACAATATTTTTTTATCAAATTGTATTAAACTTCATGTCATTTCCCTGTATACATTCATCTCCTGTCCTGTTTTGCGCCCTCAGTTTGAAATTTTGAATGACACTTAAGTTTCTTTATATTCAAAATGAAGCGCTTCAGGATAAGTAAAAAAAATTAATCATCCTTTATTATATAGATAGATAATTTCAATAAATCACAGAAGTTTCAACTTTATGCGCACTATTTTCCTTGTAATGAAGTTCAATAATCTTAGAAAATCAATTGAATTAGAGACGATTGGGTATTAGAGATATCTACATTTGATGAAACGTCCGCCCTTTGAAATTTCAGAGTTTCATTGCTCATCGCGGGGAGGAATATCTTCCTCTACCAATCTTCTCCTCTGTTTTGCGAGTTAAAAATATGCACTGATGCTAAATTGTTTGTAATCAAATCTGATCTTTCCAAAGAAAGTTTCAATATATCTTTGAGAATACCCTTTTCTCGGGACCCTTTTTATGGCAAGAAAAATTGATAAATCACATTAGCATCATTTTAATTTCCTCCATTGTATACCTCTTTTGTGCGTTTACAATCACTTTTGAAAACAAGGTTCAAAATCGCAATATAGTCAACCGAATTGGAGGTACTAGAGACAAGAGAAACGGCTCCTTTTCATTTTAATTTATGAAACACTAAAAGCTTCGCGCTTCGCGCGGGAGGGGGAAACTCCCCCTCCCTGCACCCACCCCCTAGGGAGCGCGCTTCGCGCGCTCTGTAAGTGTTGGCACGCTTCGCGTGCATTTACCGCACCCTCCAAAATGAAATCTGGCTACGCGGTTGGCCATATCATGAGTGCTACGATCCGAAGGACATGTAGCATCGACTATGATACCGACAAACTATTGACAAAAAGGTTATGTTTTCAACCCAAAAACGAGAACATTTCTGCTCGCTCGCGGGTCATGATCGCACTGTTACATACCCATCCCCACTTAAATGTTATTGTCTTATTTGCAGCGCTGATAAAAAAGAAAAAAAATTATCACCTCCCCCCCGCTCATCACTTTTTAGAGACTGGGCTGGAGATTAAAAAAAAAAAATCAGCTCGAACCCCCCCCCCCCTTTCAAAAATCCTGCGTACGCGCCTGTACGTAAAGGAAGGTATGAATATACATAAAAAATACCTTAAGACGTTAATTATATATATTTAATAAAATATTAAGAGTTTCACAGCTTACAATCAATAAATCTGAAGAATATCATGCAAAAGGTAAAATTTCTTTGTAACGCTTGTGGTAACATTCAGATTCGTGTAAAAACATGAAGAAAATTGTATCTTTTTTGTTTGTTTATCTCTGTACGGCGAATCTACAAAAGCGCCCTCAATCGTGTAAATATATTTTGTATTTTGTGTTCTGGAGATAGGCAGATATTGCGCAAAGTAATTTTTACAGCATATTTTTTTATTAAAACGAAAATTTGATAAAAATTCTAGTCTTAAATCATGAAAAACACCAAATTTATTCAAAGCATATATTCAAACCGTTTGGATATCACGTATTTGGGTTAAGTGGGCAATTTTAGACAAAACAAGTGAGCCCCAACGTGAGCGATATCTTTTTGTAATAAATTCATCATAATCGGAGGGCCAAAGCTGAAAACGAGGGGTTTCATCTTAGTCATCATACAATACTTTTAAAATATTAGTTTAATACTTAGCTAAAATCATAAAACATGAGGTTTAAAAGGATCTCCAGCTAAAAAATATGTTGGGAGGTCCAAAAATATTATGGCGTCGTTTGAAAACGGCCCATATTTTGATGGCCTATCATATTTTTTATGCAGGATTCTAAGGATTCGTGTAATTGCAACAATACGGAATCGTATGAAGGAAAATCATTTCCCTACAAATTGATATCACTTCGGTAGCTGGGCCAAACCAAGAATTTTGAGATTAAAAAAAAATATGTTAATTAAAATAATTTGTGATAAATCTATCAAGAAATTATGGCTTGATCCCCGGGGGCCAGTCAAATATTGCTGTACACATGCATGACAAAAAAGCGCGTTTAAAGGGGTGTTTTTTTTTCAGTTTTGGACGCGGGCCTCGCGTGCACTCGTTCAGGGTATAAAACACAAATAAAAAAAAAAGGTTTTGAAAGACTGGTCAATGATAAATGGCGGGGTCAAACGAATTTAGGGTATGTCTTTTTTCCCCAAAGCTTTTTGTTTTAAGACTAGCCAAACGTGTTTAGGGTATGATCCCCCAGCTTTTCCCCAGGGATCATATTCTTGTTTAGTGGGCCAAAATGTGTACATGAAGCCTGCGAAAAACTTGTTTAAACAGTTATTTTGCACAAAGAGAAAAAACTTGTGAAGGGGGTGTTTGGATATAATTTGGTCCCGAAAGTGTACAGCAATACATTTGACTGCCCACTTGGGGATTGATTTATAAATAATTTAAAAAACTTTATTAATGCATAACACTTCAGAAAAAAAACCACATAACACAAACAATCATCAACAACAAAAAAGCCAATAGTATTTTGGGTAAAAATTTATTAGGCATCAAAGACTCAAATACCGTGATAATACAGCATTAAAAGGTTTGCCTGTATATTCTACGTCGGAATATTATCCAAAAATGGGCCTTTACACACTTCATGATCAGTACTTCATTCTCGCTTTTTGGTCAAGATCTGAAGAAGACTTAAACTGCAGGAATGTCGCATCAGAATAGCAGAGGCATGCAGGGGCGACTGCCCCTGTGATATTTAAAACATTGAACATAATAGATACATAATACTGAACATATAAAAGAGGGGGAAAGGGAAAGACTGAAAGAAAGAAGGAATTATATATAATTATCAATAGCGTATCCATCATGAACTTTGACAAAAATAAATGTATGGGCCCATGGACAAGCATAGTAGGTCACTATTGTCGTGATCGTCATGATTGTTCCCAGGCCCATGAATATGATATACACAAAGATATGAAAAATTGTGCATCAAATTAGGCGGTTTCAAACCGCCTCGATCACAAGAATCCCCGTTAAATTACGAGAACTTTTTAAGGCTAAAAAATACCCGTTAATTATTCCTGCATTCACACCGCCCCGAAACACATCCTTCGGGATATGTTCCCGAAGTTACGAGCATGCGCAGTATGGTCTGATAAGCAGACAAGGCGCGAGATTCAAAATCACTAGCCCAGCAGCCACCCACGCCGCCGCACCCAACGACACGCTGGGATAAAAGTTCCCGTAATTTGCTTTCACATCGCCAAAATACCTGCGACCTTGGAAAAATCCCCACGAAAGTTCTCGTAATTTCGCCAAGTACCTGCTATTTAGCGGGTATTTTCTTTCGGGGATATTACGCGTAGTTTGCTTTCACATTACCAAAATACCTGGTATTTTCTGATCGGGGTAAATTTCCCGATCAGAGAATACCTGGAACTGGCGAACTTCGAGGCGGTCTGAAACCACCTATTGTCCCGGCTCCGTACCTGGCTAAAAGAGATGGTGAAATTATGTAAGGATTATTGGCCCTTGGGAAAAGGGTCCATTTTGAAATGTTAAGATATGTTTTGAGCCATCAACCTCGGATCACGGAATGTATATAGATCATGAGAAGACAGAGTTTCGGAAGGCAGTGAGTGCATGCTATAAGGAGCGTGGAAAGGGTATCGATCATCAATAGATAGAATTTTAGTAAGGTTTATTTTATAGATATGCTAGTGATTGCGCGCTCTATCGCGTCGTACATTTGCATGACAAAGCAACCAAGAATGTGGCATGCCCATGTCATTATTCTGCGGCGAGAATGCCACAATTATCCCGTAATTATGTTTGATCTTCTGCTTGTAATTAGCGCCCCGAGAAGATAACAGATTACGCAACACTCGAGTCAAGTGCGTACCAATCATGATGTGATCAATCTGACCGATCAATCAACTCATTAAGATGGCCATCACGTGACCAAAGCGGCGGGTTTATGCCCTAAACTCTTACCCCCCCCCGAAATACCCCAAAACAAGTTCCTATATTTCACTTTTCATCATATTACACAGATATCAGAAGTACTTTCCTTTCCTCGTATTTACCCCCTCTCTCGTTACTGTTTTTGCTGGTCGACAGAGGCTTCCCTCTTTGAAGGAGGGAGGGTGAGAGTAGGGACTGTTAGCCCCTCAAAGTTTCCAAAACAGTCATTGTATTGTAGTTTTCAACTCCCTTGAAAATCTGCGCACTTTTATTTTTTGTTACATTATATATATATATATATATATACAAACATGATTATTTTCGTTTGCTCGGTCGCTTCTCTCACTCATCAATCTTCAGTCCTTAACAACCTTTCCCTCCTTGCGCCAAAAATGTCTTCGTCCTATTCTCCTCAATCATGTCCATGCTCTATTTGTAAATTAATTCAATTTATTATCTATTAGTTTGTTATTCAGCTTTATATTATATTTCACATCCATATATTTGTTTATGAATTATTTTAGTAATTCATTTATCTAATTATCATGATGTTCTTTTAGGTATTTAGCTTAAATAATATTTAAAAAAAGGTTTATGCATTTGTTCGTTCAATCATTCACAGGTACTCATTTACTTTTTATTTTTTAAAATATTTTTGAAAGTCTGGAAACGTGGAAGGGGGAGTAGATTTAGGAGTAAGTGTGTACGGAAATATAATGATTACAGAAATATATGAGCAAATTTACCAATTGGTAAACAAACAAGTGAACAAGCGTTGTAAAAATAATATTAAATTTCATTTCTTTTCGATTCACGACACAAAGATTCAAAACATGCAATAGCAATATAAGAAGAAAAAAACTAGTAAGGGCGGGATTAATTTCTCAACACGATCAAACTGAAGAATTAACGTTTGAAATATTTTACGATGTCTTAGCCGTAATGACCCACCCTAAAAATACTGGGGTAATTTGAAGGGTGAAGGGGCAGGGGTGATTTCGGATGTTGTTTCTTTATTTCTGATGCACGTTTTCTAAATGCATTCATAGTCAAAATGCTACTGTTATTTGCATTTATACATATATTCTTAATCAATTATGCAAAATATACACCTTTTTCTGAAAATTATGATATTTTTTATGAACATCAAATTGTCAATAAATAATTATAGTCTAGAAATTTGGTCAAAATATGTATGTTCAGATTATGCAATACCTTGTGCGAAGGTAAATTAATAAATAAAATAACTAAAATGATATTATGCAATGCGTTTCTATATACTTGTTTCTTTTATTCACAATGAATATTTTAACTTTAAAGAATCAAATGAAATTATAGTTTGAAAACGGTATATTTAATCAATGATTTCTCATTGACCTCCCGACAAAATAATTCCCCACACACGAATGCAAAATGTCATTTTTTTTTAAATCTTTAAATGCCTGCATGCCTAAAACTCTGTAATCATACATGGGGGTCGCACATTTTGGATCAAAATTTGCACAAAATGTTTAGAAGTAAAAAGCTACGTTACGACAGTGCGATTTTTAAAAGAGTAATTCAAATGGTTACAAAATTATAAGAGATTTTGTAGAGGGAAGGGGCAAATCATCTCGGGGTTAGCTGAAATCAAAGACTTTATAGAAGAAAGGGAGAGACTTGTAAAAAAAGATCTCTATGATCTCTATGTTGTATTCCTTTCCCTTCCTTGCAACTCTTTTCTTCCTGTTGTTTGTCTTCTCTATCCATATTTCTCCCTCTCTTTTTATCCATCTCTCTTCCTCTCTTTCTTTGAAATGTTGAATTGTAAATACTACTTTTTTTTATTAATGTAGAAGAACTATACACCGGTAAATGATAATCTGGACCACCATACCAATATGTGTTAAGGATAATATTTTACTTTCAAATTCTTCTAACTTTGTTTATTCTTACGTACAGCCTTACAACTTCATGTTTTTACCTCTTTCATAATGTTTGTACTTTCTTTTCTTCTGACTTTTTGCTCCACTACTTCCCTTCACTCCACCCCCCTCTCTCTCTATCTGCCTCTCCTCCTTCCCACCTCTCTCTTACCTTTCCAAAATTCCACAACACAAGTAGTTTTCAATACCATACTTTATCCGTATTATTTATTTTGTAATTATCTGTGTTATTGTTTGAATATTTTTGTGTCTTTATTACCTTGTGAATACATCGCAATTCGGCCTTAGCCGCGACGATGTCTTGATTTTTATCAATAAACCATCTATCTATCTATCTATCTATCTATCTATCTAAAAAACGCTGAACCCTTGCGAAATGCCGATCATATATAACAAAGAATTTCTAACGTTCAATGTGCAGAAAATGATGTTCATTTTTTAAGGGAAAATTTGTTTATAAAATTATACATTTGTTTAAATACTTACATAATAATATTGTTGCTCTCTTAACCCCCTTTCCCCCTCGAATTATCCTGGATTTGACAGTGTTGCCATGTAAACACACAATCTTGATACGCGTTAAGGATGTTCTTTTAATTGGCCTTTGATATAGATGCGTGGTAGGGTACACAAGTTACATTGTTTGGGACCATTCCTTCGGGTGGTGTATCTAAATACCTATTATCAATGATCCTATCTTCCCATTATAAAAACTGCCTTTTGTTCCCTTTTCTTTGACATTGGCCTTGGTGTGAATGATATCCACTCTGAATGGAATCCAATTTAAAATGCATTCTTTTCATGCATCTCCATTCAAGATCCAAATCTTCTTATTAATCCTAGACTGTCTAATTCCCCTTTTGAAATAATGTGGGTCAAGGTGCACTTTTTACATCATGTTGTTCTTCAAAATGCACCACGACTTGAGAATACATGATGACAAAACTATTATTATGATTATGCTGATTAAAGTGTAAATCCATGTATTTCTCAAATGGGAGGGTTTTTTTGAGGGGGGGGGGGCATTGGACCTCCAAAAATTCACGACTAAGAAATAAAAGAATTAAAACAATCACAAATGATACAAGACAATATGATATTATTTTCTGATAGATCAAAATATATTATCACAAAATTAAAATTTCATTCAAAATATCAATTAATTCTCGTATTATTCATGTAGGCCTTATAAATCCAAGTCGAACATAAAACTTACTTCTAACAAAGTAACAAATATATTTATTAGTTTGGGATATAATTTTGAAACCTGTGTAATATATGTTGCTGGCGATATGCATGAGGGGGGGGGGGGGTAAAGTCATATGTTTATTATTACTTTGGCATTTTGATGTATCAGATTTTTTCTTTTCCGATAAAGTAAAATATGTAAAATGTGGTTCGGGTGTGCGGATTGGTCATACGGTTATATCACAGCTCAACTTCAGCAATGTATATTCCTTATCAAATGTAGACTTATAATTTTGAGAGACATCATATAGTAAAACAAATGAAAATAGAATGAGTTTTATGTAACACCATTCTTATGCGTTCATAATATCGCCATTTATTGAAAAATGAAACTTTCCTGTTTAACAATCGGATGTAAAATAAGAAAGTTATGACATTTAAAGGTTTGCTTATACGATTTTGATAATGATATTCAGTATCGGTTATCAAATTAACATATAGACTTCAAATCAATTTAATGACATTTATGTGTAACTCTGCTTTCGGGATTTTTTTCTTCAGAATTTGAATAAATATAAGGCAATGCTACTCGGTTTAAATATAATATCTACGTTCCATATCCCTGATATAAGATATGAATAAACAAAACAACGTAAAATTATGGAATTTTGCCATAAGCTCTCTTTCGTGGCGGGGAGAGGGTGGTCTATTGACACCCTGCCTGTATGTTGGCATTCGGTTTGGTATATTATTGTAAGAATTACAAAGCTAATTGTTATATAGGCGTTTGGGCGTGGGTTATAAGGATGGTTTCAAAAGGAATACAAACAATATAAAGACCAAGTACACATTTATTTTTTGGTAGCCTTGTTTAATCTCTGTGACCACAATGGGCCCTGCCACCATGGAACATGGAATCATGAAAACAAGGATTCCCGGCGAGGATTAGATCCGAATAAAAGCTTACGGAGGCTTTCATTCTTTCAGTGTCATTAATTAACAATATAAGGGAGAGGATTAAACTTAATCCTTTATTGTATACCCCCTTTCACCATTAAAAACGTCCAATGGGGCTAAGATGAAATGAATTCAATCAAGCAAATACGTGGAGTGCATACATTAAATGGGAAATTCACCCTGGGACTCAGTGAAACCCTGGGCAAATATCCAGGTTAAAAATACATAGAAGATAATAAGAATCAGAACCGAGGCCCTTATCAATTTCAAGCTATGTCTGCTATTTGTTTTAATAATTAAAAAAATATCAAGTATAAATATATTTCATTTAGATTGTTAGAATATGTATGCATTATTATGTTATTCATTATGTCATTTGCTTATTGCTATGTTATGCTAAGATAAAATTATTACACTTGTACATGTATATATAATTTTGTTGTTGGAATGTGGAAATAAATAAATCAAATCAAGTGTAGCATGAGTAGTAGACCAACAGACGATTAGACTAACTTGATAGTAGATCAAAATTGTAACCCATTTGGTATTAGATTGTTTGAGAAGTTGACAAACTACACCAAGTGGAATATTACTGTTGTAGTAATTTGGTCAACTCATGAGTGTACCCTAACAGAATTTCGAAGATCCCCCTGTTTCAGTTGACAAATTTTTTGCCTCCCCGGCGAAGTTTTCCATGTATGACACTGATTCCTACTCATATTACTCATATAATCTTGTAAACTGCTCTGGCCAAGTCCCGGTGCCAAGTTTGATTTCAGCTTGATAAAGATGATAACGTGCTTTTATGTTGGCCTGATATGAATACAGGTAATAATAGTAATGAAAATGAATCAATGCGATGCATTTAGACCCGTTGTTCTTACTACCACTTCTAGTAAGAGAGAAGAACGATGATAATGATGTTGATGATGATGATGATGATGATGATGACGATGGAGGTGGTGACGATGATGGTGATGATGATGATGTTGTTGATGATGGAGATGATAATGGTATTATGGTAATGATGATGATAATTATGAAAATAATTAAGATAATGATTAGAATAACAGTGTTGATAAAAGTTGGAGTTAACAAACTCCCTTTACCATGTTTACATAATGTATTACACATCGACAATGGCTATCATGGTGATCATTGTCTCTTGTAAACTTGTATAATTTCAAGGGCTTCATGAATTTAATTACCAGTTTCTTGTTTAATTCAGCATGTTTTGTTTTTGTTTGTTTGCTTGAAATTTATTTCTGCGTTCAACATGTTCAACATAATACAACATAATCAATTATTACATAGATTTTACATATATATACATTTTAGACACACGTATCATTACAATCTCTTTCTGAATATATAAAAAAAAAGCAGAAAAATATTATTTAACTCAATTTCAGAACGCAGGAGACCGTCGTCATGAGCGACCTGCTTGATGTTGACGACGGCCTCAACCTAACAAAGATCTATTACAGAAACAATACATTGTTGGATTTAATATGTAATAAAATAAATCATGGTTGGCAATATATAGGCCCAAGGATACGATAGATTCATAAAAAATGACCATTACATCATAATGGTCGGTCAAACTCTCACATTTCAAAAAAAAAAAAGAAAGACGGAGAAGAAAAACTTGCCCGGTTGCATGTTTTACAAAGCACTTCTACCAGTATATTGAGGCCTCTGTATATTATTTGTTACCATTGCATATATATATCTTACGCCTGTTGTAACCGTGATGGTACCAGCAGGAGCGGGATCACCGGGGGTGGGGGCGACAGGGGCTGTCGCCTCAAGATTTTTCAAGACGCGGAGAAAGAAAACAAGGAAGAAAAAGAGGGGAATAAGAAAAACGGAAGCAGGCCTGGAAGTAAAAGAGAAAATGAATTTAAAAAGACAGATCTGGGTTGTGTAAGTCTATAATATCACTGTCATTCATTATCATTGAGGTGAAAAAGAAACCTTCCAGGGTCGAGTAACACAAAGGTAAGCGATTAATCGTACACTTAATTTTACGATTGATAATACACTGTGGTCAATGCAATCAATCGTACATATATTCTTTTACGATGATTGCTATTACTATGTGTTACGGGCCCCCAGGTCGTTCAATACCCCGACATCGCCCCTTGGTACCAGCACATGAATATCATTGATAACACAAGAATAATTATATAGAACAGTGGAAACATTGAAACGCTCTCATTATCATCCATCGCATTTTCTCTGAATTTTCATCAAATATTCTTGTATTGTTGTCTTTCAGTAATATCAATGTATGTAAAGACGTAACAAAGAAATTGCAATAATTGACCAACAGATTTTTTCACCACAGACTATGACCACGGTACCAATAGAATCAAAGAAAGATGAATAATTCACATACATGCCGACATATTAGGTAGTCTTGAAAATAACTTCAGTTAGATAACAACGTTAACTTCATTTACTCTAATTTTTCTTTCAACGACGGGAAAGGGAAATAGTTTAAGGGTGGGAGGGGGGATAAAACAAATAAAACCAACCGACGTACCCGCATCATCCTTCCTCTTCAGCCCCGTTTAATAGTAATTGGATCATTATTCCAGTTTGATGGAAAAATAGTCAGCCCCCTTTGATAGTATTCGTTCACTTTTCCAGTTTACTGAAAAGAAATAGTCAAGAAAAGTGGTTAATTTTTTTATTTTATTAATCATAAAAAAAACAAAGAAAACAATTTTTTTTTGGGGGGGGGGTCGGAGATTATTCTTTAACATTTCAAATTAATTTTTATCATCAATTATTTTCCATGAGAAAATGAATAAACAAAACACATTATTTATTCATAATATGTCTTTTTATCCATTACGTAGCAAAGCAAAAATTACAAATTAGCAAATACTTTTAATTCATGAATTTGTCTTTTAATATAAAAATGTGAAAATTTAGGAAGAGTGGAAATAATTCGTGAGAAAAATATTATTTCAAATATTAAGGAATGTTCATGGAACAAAAAAAATACAGTTTATCTTTGTTTGGGGGAAGGGGGGATAAGACCACTTTTTTGATAGGGTGTGGATAGGGGATATGCCTATATATTTTGTGGTTATATCATAAGACTATGTCTGACGCATAGGACGGGACATCATCAGGTTGGTTTATGTTTTTAATCAAATCGATCAATTTTCACTATTACTGTATTCTCTTAATAAATCCAATCTTTTTTTTCGTTTTTTGTATCAAATATATGCATCGTTTTAATTTCATTTATAGATTTTCAGGATATGCAAACGTGAATTTATATGATACGTGCCCAAAGGTCCCTTATAAGATGAATATGTGAACACTTTTGAGAGACGGCTAAATCTTCTCACAGAATACTCAAATTAAAAGAAAATATCAACGGATGAAATCAGAGTTGAAAGGTCACTACTGTTTCCGTCTCTCTGCTTTCTCCTCTCCCCTCTCAGCTATGCCCATCGCCCAACATTTCTCTCTCTCTCTCTCTCTCTCTCTCTCTCACCCTACCACTCTATTTAAACTCATTTAAAGGCCGTCACACCGCCAGAACTTTGCTGGAGCGTTCCTGGAACGGTGAAAAAAACAAATCATCACCGCTCATTACCATAGGCGGATCCAGCTTTTGGCGAAAGGGGGGGGGGGGGGCGCACTGCCGAGCGGCGCACATATTTTTGCACTTCACCGGCGCCATAAAAGAAAATGTTGAAAAAGGGGTAAAGTCTGACCCTGTCAAAACACACGCATACACACATGCATAAATAAATAAATATATATACGACTCATGAGATAGAGACACATATCTCAAAATTAATGCGAGCGCGAAGCGCGAGCTGAAATTTTTATAGTATACTGACCTGAAAACAGGAAAAATGTGCCTGTTTAGGACTGCTTGTAGTAACACATGAGGAGGATTCATATCTCACTACACAGATAATGCGAGTGTCGAGGGCTAGCTGAAATTTCTTTATATTCTGACCAGAAAGCTTGATATTCTAAGCATTTTTGGTACCAATGATTAGGATGGATATCTAAAGAAAAACAATAGATGCGAGCGCGAAGCGCGTGCTTAAAATTTTGATATTTCGATATGAAAAAATGACAGTTTAATGGAGTTTTAATAAAGAACAAGATTATATCCAACAAAAGATGATTGCAAATGAAAGCGGGATTTCTTTTGAGGTTCAGAACTGAAAACGGGACATTCTATTCACCTATTTAATCATGAAAAGTATGGGGTTTAGCTACAGAAATGATGCGAGCGCGAAGCGCGAGCTGAAAATTTTTATATTCCAATCTAAAAAGCGGATAATTTGAGCACGATTTTGAATAAAGAACGAGTTGTGTAGCTCAATCTCGTTTGCTGATTTCTGTGTAACAACACTATCTTATTGTATTTTTGCACATGCAGAATTATTGGGGGAGGGCAAAACGATATGTTTGCCCCCCAATATTTTCAATGGTGGGGCGATCCCCCTGCCCACCCCCGGATCGATGCCTCTGCATATACAATGATGCTACATCATGAATCATTTGGAATACATCACAAATCCAGGTTTATATATTGTCATTCAATTTTCATGTACATGATGTATAGGCCTACATCCAGAATTTAGTATTTATATACATGTATATTGTGATGCTAAATAATGAGTAATTTTTATCTAATCACTTTGATGAAAATGGATATAATGCTTATGACCTGAATTCAGAAAGAGATCCTTCAAGTCGGAGCTTTGGAAATAGTTCTCCAGTTTTACAAGTATCGTTATCTTTGTTTTAAACTGAATTCTTCCAGAGTGATCAGATGAATAATATTTAAATAATGGAAGATGAAAGTAAATCAAATTTTGTGGCGTAAACATTTAAACGTTAAAACAAAGGTATTGACAAACTGTATTTATACATTGAAAATTATATTTATCGGTTTAAGGTCTAACTAATATACGTCTGGTTGCGTAATTATACACTCCCGGTATAAGCAACGGGTTTTAGCAAAGTTTTGGACTAAAATATCGAATCATCTTCATTGGGAAAAAGGTAGTTAAAGAAAAGATAATGAAGATGATATGATTGTGCTTTGCTGGGGGATAGTCTTTCCTTTACTGTTGCTGTTATATCAGTGTATAATTTTTTTTAAGCAGCGCCTTTTCTTTCCTTTATTTTTATTTTTTCAAGCGGCGCCTTTTCTTTCTTTTACTTTTCTTTTATTTTTTTATTTGGAGCGGCGCCGCTCAAATATTAGGGGGGGGCGCCCCCTGCGCCACCCCCCTGGATCCGCCGATGATTACCGTTCACCACCGTTAAAAAAAGTTGTCCCCCTTAAGGCAATGCCGTATACGCTCGGCCACCGCTGATTACCACCGCTCCAACAGCGCCCAGTCAAGGTTTGGCACCGCTAGACGCAAGTTCGTGGACACTTGGGTCCGCTAGGCCAACGCAGAAATCTTGAACGCTGGACCACCGCTGCTCCACCAGCTTAAACGTTGCACAAACTTTGATGGAGCAGTAACTGTTGTAAGCGTTTTACGAGCGGATAAGCGATTGCTCACTGGAACGGTGTCGGGCGTTGAAGCAGCGATCCAATGCGATGATAAATATTGGTTTGGCGTTGGTATGGAGGTGTCGGACCGGACCAACGCTCGCTACCAGTGTTGTAGTGCCTTGATGCTCGGCCTTGGCCTTAAGGCGCCTTAAGGCCTACTTTTTCAAAGCCTTGGCCTTGAACATTCAAGCCTTGGCCTTAAGAGGGCCTTGGCCTTGGCCTTGAGGATTTCGAGCCTTGAAATTTCAAGGCATTTTCAAGGCTTTTTCAAGGCATTTTGTATTTTGTACTTTTATTTGCTTTTATAAAAGTAAGTATAAATGTTTAAATTGTTCTGTATATCTAATGACACAAATGGTCAATACTACCAGTCAGCAGTAGTAGCAGCTGTAGTAGTAATATACTAGCAGGGCCATCAATTGTGATTATCACCATTATCAAGAATTATCATCACATAATTATATAACAAAGAGAAGTGATGAAAATAACATTATTTATTGGTAATATCATGACCAATGATGATAATGACAATATTAATAATAATGATAATAATGATTATGATAAAGATTATAGTGATTTTATGACAGGAATAATTGTAACAGATCCGACTGCAATTTCGACAATTTTCAGACTTTAAAAATAGCTAACTCTAAAGAATGATAACAAGGTTGATTTCTATTCCATTAGGATTTTCCTTGTATTATTTTCTTTGACCAACAAGAATGTTTTAAGTCTTAATGATTATCTGAAAGATTTTGTAAACTTGAACACAATCTTTAATTTTGTCATTTCCAAATAGGATATGTCAATGGCATGATGAGCCAAAATTTTGAGAGGCTAAGCATGGCATCTAGAGCAAAATTTCTGCCCCAAAAAGTTGAAAGCAATTGAAGCGAGCACAATTTTTTCACCCTTATACTATTAGAAAAGCTAATTTTGTGATATATTGTGACAATATGTTCAGAAAATGATATCAATTTCTTTGTATATGTTTATTCTTGGTGGTGGAACTTCTTGTTTCGCTCTTTTTTTCGGGGGGGGGGGGGGGGGTCCTGTTATTTATTAAACAGGCAAGAAAGAGGAATGGGAAGAGAGATAGAGGAGAAGGGGGGGGGGGCTGGTTTGGCAGAAAATGCTGCAAAATCAGTTAATATGTTGATTGACAGTACATCTAATTGAATTGTTTATATTTTGTTTTGGGTCTAGTGTCTCAGATTGACAAAACAAAATAATAAAGAAAAGCTACTTATTTTTAATCATATGGTTTGACAGTGAATTTCATTTCACTAGTTTCACGGAAATAAACAAACAAAACTGACAAGATTCCTAAAAATGACTCGTTTTCAGGTCAGCATTTGAACATTTCAACTTGTGCTTTGTGCTCTCTTGCCCCCCCCCCCCGGAAAATTCTCTGTAGGAAAAAAAATGCTTATTTTCCAAAATCAAAAATACCTTTTTTCCAAAATTATATATGCCCTTTTTAAAAAAGAAATACATTTTTTATAGTAAAACATGATACATTTTAGGTTACAAAATCACCAAATTTTTGGATCGCGCTCGGACGCATAAATTATTTAAAGTAAGGTTCTCTTTCTGTTCCTGTTCACACACAAAAAACGCTAAGAATGTCCATTTTTCAGGTTGGAATTATCAAATTTGTAAATTTTGGAGCTCGCGCTTAGCGCTCGCATAATTTGATTGGTGAAATATGTATCCTATTTATGAGTCACTGAATGTAGTCAAGAACAGCTTCCTTTCTGGTCACTAAAAATTTAAGCTCACGCTCAATTCTTTCGTAAGATGCACATCTTTTTCATGATTACAATAACAGCTCAGAATATTTCATTTTCATTTCTTATTACACGAAATGTCCAGAAGTTTGAGCTTGTGATTTGTGCTGGCAACATCTCGCAAGGCTGCCCTAGCTTTTAACAGTGATTATCGCAATAATTGACCAAAAATCGAGTTTTACAACTTCAGAATTGATTTGTTTTTTTCAAAACCGCTTGCTCGCTATGCTTTCTTGCAGAAAAGTAAAGCCTAAGTCAAAATATCTGTCCTATCAATTAGAAATCACCTAAAAAGGCTTTGCTGAACTGAAATTCTACAAAACACACAACTTCTTCATGCAGTTGTTAATCTCATTTGAAAATATCTGTTTGCACTAAATGCTATTTTTTAGCTTTGAGCCCTCCCCCAAACAAATACATGTTCTGCCTCTCCTGTCTCAGGGAGTAGAGAAAGACATATGTTGAGATTGGTCATGCCAGGATGGCAGGATCAGATCACCTTGATGCTAATAATCATGCAATGTAAATCGCCTAGAAAAATAATTGAATAAACAAAGTTACATATATCATTATTTTAGTAACATATGTCTAAATCTATCATGAAATTATTTTCATTTATGTACAAGGGTCAAAATTTTCACTCGCTAACACCTTTATACACTTTATCTTGTGCGTCATGTCTGCCGCCTAAGAATTGTTGTCCCATTGTTACATATATTGAAAATTTGAAAATGCCTTGGCCTTGGCCTTAGCCTTGAGGTTTTCAGGCCTTGGCCTTGGCCTTGGGTTTCCATGCCTTGGCCTCAGCCTTGGTTATTGAAGCCTTGGCCTTGGGTATTAAAGCCTTGGCCTTGGCCTCGGCCTTGGAGGTTTGAGCCTTGACTACAACACTGCTCGCTACCGTTAAATCAACGCTAAAGCAACCCCGGCTTCAGCGGTGCACCGCTTAGGGCAACGCCCGTGTTTTCATTTTCCCCCA
Source organism: Lytechinus variegatus (assembly GCF_018143015.1). Lineage (NCBI taxonomy): Eukaryota > Metazoa > Echinodermata > Echinoidea > Temnopleuroida > Toxopneustidae > Lytechinus > Lytechinus variegatus. The sequence continues at coordinate 8,192,956 of NC_054750.1, forward strand.
TATTTTGCGCGGTGACGAGCGTTGTCGAAATTCGGCCCCCTCTCCCTACCGTTCAAGGAACGCTCCAACAAAGTTCGGGCGGTGTGACCACGCCCATCTCTTTGCAATGAAACTAATGAACGTTTCTTATGAATTGGTATAGCAAATCCTCTCTTTTAATGCAATTCTATGAAAAATTTAGTTCACGATTTGACGCTCCGACGTTGGATATTAAGAATTCATCTGAAGTCCAGAATGTATCTCTTGAATTGCCCTTTTTGCACTCTGGTTTCTTTTCGAAATACTAGCAATTGCAACAAAGCAAATAGTTTCGATTTATTCGCAGATACTGACCAGAACATTCTATTTATATTGTGTCACCTCGATTTGCTTTTCTTCTTTTCCCCCTTATTCTTCTCTTTTCTCGTCTCTCTCTCTCGCTCTCTATCTATCTCCCTCTCTCTCCTCCCCTCTCCCTATTATCCCCGTGTCTCTTTCTTTCTGTCTCTCCAATTTACACCACAATAAGAAGTCAGGTATTTGATTCTCGAAAAAGAGAAGTCCTCACAAAATAGACCCTATTGTCAGAAACAAAACTCTACTAAAAAGAAGTGACGTCATACAACCGGACAAAAGGACCAGGTTGGCCACCGCGTTGGAAAGTTTTGTACCCCGCTCCATTCTACAGAGCAGCCTCACGTATTTTGAGTTTACACACTGTGGTCGTGCCTATATTTGCGCGGTAACTTAATGGTTATGACGAAAGTTGACTCAAGGCATTATGTCGAATTAACAAAAAGTAAATATGCCGAATGGAATGGATTCATATTTGTGCATACCTCTGAGTTACAAGACGCACAGAAGGGCTTTCGGTTGAATATTCACCCAATATTCATTTCTTGTCTACAAGCTTTGCTTTTTATTAGGTTTCTCATATTTCACGATATTGTATTTCCTTGTAAAACACTACAATTATGTATTTTTGTCATCATCTTCTCATTATTATGTTCAAGATGTATGTTTTGTGGAATGTGAAACAAACAAACAATCATGTTGAATGGCTCAGAAGGGGAAATTTTCCACGAGTTATGGTCCATGTTGATCGAATTGTTGTTGATGATGAGTGCCATACATTACTGGCACTAACAAATGCCAAATTTATGGTATCCCAAGAAGAAAGCCATTCAATATGATATCATTATTTTCTATTGATCAATATACAAATTAGACCGTGCAATAGAATATGTTATTGCACAGCAAATTTTATACATAAGGCTATGGGTAATTTGTCAGATTTCGGCGCATCGTACAATACGCTCTGACATTGCACAGGCAAATCTTGCAGATATGGCCTATAGACAATAATACGAAACATTAGTGGAGTTTATAGCCTATTTTGCGTAATGTCAGTGAAAATGTCTACGATCTATAGGCAAAATGTAAATAGAAGGAAATAGATTTCACAAACCTGTCCTAAATGTATATCATTTTCATATATTAATTTAGATTTTAGTATGCTGGTATATAATTCAAATGCATTTGTAAAACATTGTTGCCCATGGGAATGGCTAGGATAGGTTTTCCAGCATAAGTGTGTTTAAGTTGTTATGCTGCCCCATGCAATTCACCTAAAATGACACGAAAAAGAAAATCAAACTTTGTTTTAGATTTAACGATTCCAGTTGTATATTGTGAATGATTCAACCAACATAATATATCATCATAAAACATAACAAAAAATGAATTTTACGGAATTTGGATACAAATTTTGTCTTAAAGTATGAACTTTCTGAGCAATGTTTGTGATCCTGAACAAGATGTGTATGCAACTGAATAATTATTGTGAGCGCGAAGTGCGTGCAAAAATTTTGTATAAACATTTTGAACTGATCGAAAAGGATAAGGGCTGCTTGCAGTTAGCCATGAAGAGGAAGCGCGAGTTGATTTTTTTCTGACATTTCTACCTTTTTGTAATAGTGAACAGGATAGGTATATAACTAAACAACTGCATAATGCGAAAGCGAAGCGCGAGCGGAAAAATTCGAGATTTATACCTAAAAACTGTAACGGGACACTATTCATGTTTTGTAAACCATGAAAAGGATGAGTAATTGGGGATCTTCATACATGCGAGCGCAAAGCGCGAGAAGAAAATTTTTGACATTCTGATCTGAAACTGGAAAAGGATTTAAATAGAAAACAAGCTGCGTATCTGAATAAACATGCGCTCACGTGTTTCAGATTTAGACCTAGCATATGAGCATTCTAAATACTTAAAACAGGGGCCGCGAAAGCGGGGGGGGGGGCTAGGGGGTTTAGCCCCCCACTTTTTTCCAAAACCGTGTACAAAAACGTAAAAATGACCATATGTTTGCGATTGTTTGCATGGTTAGCCCTAAATTTTTGGCTCAGCCCCCCACACTTTGAAATCCGTTCCGCGGCCCCTGTTTTTTCATGAAAATCGATAAAGCGAGCGCGAAGCGCAAACTTAAAACATTTGATATTCCGATCTGAAAGGGGTCAATTTAAGTTGTATCTTTCAATATTTTTGTAGGAAAATTGTAAGATGGATATGGATTGTATAAAGAGCTGATATTTTTCTTTATTATTACTTTGAGTTTTGACATAGGACCGGGACGTTCTAATGATATTATGTCATCATAATTCATGGAAATGATGACTATCTTCCTATTCCTCTCCCTAACAGCGAAATGAAACTTGTCGATTTTCCATTCTGAAAAAAGGGACAATCTAATTATCAAATTAGTATATTATTAATTAATCTAATAAGCCTAACGAGAGTGCAATTCTGTTAATATTATGGCCTGAAAACTGGACATTTCAAGCATTTTGTAATTATGAATAGGATGCATGTGTTAATATATTCTTAACAATTTTTTAAAACAATTTTTAAATTAATGCGAGCGCAAATCGCGAGCTGATATTTTGGATAATCTGTCATGAAATGGGGATTTTAAGTAAATTATAGAATTAATATTGAGATATACATAACTCACCAATCAAAATGCGAACTTGCAGCGCTAGCTGATACGCTGACAATCAGAACTGAATAGGAATATTTCGAGAAATCTATGGAATACACGAAAATAATAGTTAATTGACAAATCACATTTTGCGAGCACACAGCGCGAACAGAAAATGTCCATTTTCAGACCATAACACTGACATTTTTACAGAGAACTTTTAAAACATCAATTTGTAAATCAAAGAAAATATTGAAAGTTCGATTTCCGAGCTGAAATATGTTTTTTTATAATGACTTACGAACTTGATATTTTAAGCTCCATATTGAGCAAGATATGTAATCACCTAACAGGCAATGCGAGCGCGAAGCGCGAGCGAAAATTTTATATAGAGACAGAAAAGATTTTGTTTATTCAAGTTTTCCAAATCTTCCCCTCATCTTATTTCATTCACTCGCCTTCCTCCTTTTTTTTCCTCCTCTCTTTTCCCTCCTTTTTCTTTCTTCCCCGTTTTATTCCCTTTTGTTCCGCCAATAGGGAGGGGGCCGGGCCCCTCGGCTCCCTGGATCCGCCTATGTAACATGCTACCTGAAGCAAAAAAAAAAAAAATGGGTTTTAACCACAATAAGGGTATTTCGTACCCGAAAAAAAAATTGACAAGCAAAAAAAAGTCTTTAATTTCAAGAGGGGGCACAACTCTGTTTTCATGGCATTTTTACATTAAATATTTTAATTTTGCTTCTCAAGGGGGGTGTATCCCCTGTGCCCCCCCCCCCCTCTGGACCTGCGCCTTAATTGGTTCCCAGGAAAGAATCATACATCTATTTGGATCACTTACCTTATATTAGGCAACATGGTCAAGCAACTTAAAGGGGTCCGATTTGGAATAAGTGTTATATCTAAATAATAGAGTAAAATTCATCGAGCAAAATGCTGAAAATTTCATCAAAATCTGATAAGAAATAACGAAGTTATTTAAAGTCTATAGCAATGTTCCGTGAAGTTTTATGCACGGGCTACCGAGGAAAACGTCTTTTCCAGAAGTATGAAGGGGTTTTTCCCATGAGGGAGCCGGGGGGGGGGGGAAGGTGACAGCCCTGTGTTTATTGTCAAGATAGAAAAAGAAAGAAAAGAAAAGGTGGAAAAGGGGGGAAAATGATAGAGGAACATCAAAGTGTAGAGGTGTTGGTCGTATAGCGATTTCCCTAGTAAGTGAATTCAGAAAAATAGGTTTTCTTGCTCCATATAAAAAAAGGAAAAATCACTGGAAATATTGACATTTCAATTGGAATATTCTTTGTGTACCAGTCGATTCACAATCTTCGAGAAAGTGTTTGGCTGTTTTAGAAATTTATAATTATGAGTATTTTATTGTTGTTTAGTTATTAATATGTATATATTGTAAATCAACCATTGGAATTGGGACAGGGGGCTTCATGCTACAGTAATAAAGTTAACTTTTTCTGTCCCTGGCGTTCCAATGGTTGATGTTTCTTATATTGTTTACATTGAAATGTATGTTTGAATATCATTTGCCGAATTAATAATAATAATAAAATGCCAAATTCTCTAATTCCAAACTGGAAGTCTATTCCATTAATTATTTAGACACAATGCAGGTGCGACGCAACATGAGGACAAGAATGAGTAATTGCAACAAAAAAATACATTTCCATATTTTTAAAGCGTTTCACGAGAGATTTGTTTTAAAATAATGTATTGCGGGAATGATAAACTAAATGTGACGTATTTTTTCTCTCTACTTTCCCCCAATTATGTTTAAGAACGAAAGGAGGGCGACTAATAGACCGGTTTACTAATGTAATCAAATTTATGGATGTTTCTTCCCTTGGGGCCTAGTAACGAGTTATTCCATTAACCTGTACCTAACAATGGTATTTCAATACTTGGAATCCACTTTGCATACATTAGTTGTTGCTATGTTGGGCAAACCTCGGACAAGCTTTCCTGTTGTTAGAGTCAACCTTTGTTTACTGGTATGCACAAAATTTGAATATGTTAGTAAACCGGTCTATTAATGTTAAAGTGATAACTTTGAAGATCGTCGAATTATCTAGACTCTTCCGATTATATAAGATGAAAGGATTTGAAGGAATTTTAATAGCTTTCCAATAGGCCTTTATGTTGGCCAATACATTGGAATCGAATAAACTAAAGTACACGGAATCCCGTATTCTTATGCATCAATCGATGATAGGTCTGGCAAGCATTCGCTTAATCAATAACAAAAGTTGTGCAAATTGGAAATATGCGTCACGTTTTGTAGATTGTAAACTGGTCTTTTGCTGCGGACGATGTGGGGGGAGTTCATTAACCTCTAAAGTTTCACCTTTGGGTCCAAAAGAAAACAAAGAATCGAGATCAAAGAAGGGAATACTTTTAACATTCCAATTTACTTTAAAGGACAAGTCCACCCCCCAAAAATTGATTTGAATAAAAAGAAAAATTTAACAAGCATAACACTGAAAAATTCATCAAAATCGGATGTAAAATAAAAAAAAGTTATGACATTTTAAAGTTTCGCTTCAATCCACCAAATAGTTATATGCACATCTCGGTCGGTATGCAAATGAGGGAAATGATGACGTTACTCACTCACTATTTCTTTTGTATTTGATTACATGAAATATTAAACATTTTGATTTTCTCGTCATTGTCATATGGAATGAAGTTTCATTCCTCCCTGAACCCGTGGAATTCCATTATTTTAACATTTTGTGCTTCAGGCAAGTAGGTCCTAATCATCAAATTCGTAAAATTTGAAATATTCTATAATTCAAACAATAAAAAACTAAAGAAATAGTGAGTGAGTGACATCATCAACTCTCCAATTTGGATGTAACTGGCTCGTTCATATTACTATTTTGTTAAAAATAAGCGAAACTATATGAAATGTCATAACTTTCTTATTTCACATCCGATTTTGATGAAATTTTCAGCATTGTGCTTGTCTGATTTTTCTCTATTGATTTAAATCAACATTTTTCTGAGGTGGACTTGACCTTTAATCATGCCAATGGTTTCAAAACTACCTGATAGAGCAATTTTACAACAAGCATGACGAGTATTTCAATTAAAGAGTATTGAACTTTGGGGAATGTAACTATCTCAATGTTTTATTCTTTCCGATGAGGCGTCAGTACATTTTTATAAAAAGGGCGGGGGGGGGGGGGGCAAAATGACCAATAATTGACTTTTTTTTAATTATACGGGTTACATGGTCCAAAATCTTCTTTTTATTATCTCATCCTTCCTTCTTCTTCCCTCTCTTTTCCTGCGGTCTTTATGCAAAATATTTTTTTTTCCAAAAAGGCACATATTTATAGTGTTATCATGATCGTTTGGGAATGAATTTGGATTATGATTTCTAATCCTTCTCTTTTTTTTTTGTGGGGGGGGGGTGGGTGGTTTACCAGAACTAAAAGTTGGCTTTAAGAATAATAAGCCTGTATCTGACGTCTTAGTAATGTATGAAGTATAGGAACTGAAGTAACGTTTGCTACATTCAGCAGCTGTAAACAAAACGTTGGAGTAGGGTGGCCTAACTCATCGAGGATAATTAACATGTTAAAGTTTGAAGATCGTTATTGAAATTCGACCGGTTTGAAGATTTTTGAGTGCATCGGCGAGGAAGAGGTCATGCCCCTTGCGACATAGGCCTAACGTTTAGAAGAATATAGTGCAAAATTATGAGTGTATGAAATAGAAAAGAATTATGGAAAAAGACGGAAAACGAAGAGGATTCGAGAGGGAGAGAGAGAAGGGGGGGGGGGGGGGGGAACGCCACGTCAAGACGCACAAGTGAGTCTTTGCTTGTCGTATCCCTGGGTTACATGTGTTGATACCAGTATTGACCGTCTTTTCTTTCTTTTCCCCCTTTTCAATTTCAAAGGTTTACTCATGCTTCTTAGCCCTGAGGGTTTACAAAGAAAACTAAGAAGGTCAAATGATCCGGAGAGAAGCACTGGAAATAACTGAGAAGAAGAAAACAATGATGTGAAAAAGAAACAATAATTTCAGAATGGTCGAAAATATTATTTTACCGATCTTAAAACCATTTAAGATAATTATTTCATGGCTTATTTTTGTATCATCTGATCATGGCATGATCTTTGTTTGTACTCATTATGTTTTTGATTAAATAATCAGGAATTACGGAAGAAATGCTTGTTAGATCTGAGAGGGAAAGGGAGAAAGAGGAAGAAGGGGGGGGGGGGGTGGATGGGTCAGTGCAAACATACCATCAGAAATATAACACTTTCAAATTATCACATAAAATACTTGGCAAGTGTGTGGTGTGGACGAGTGTGTATCAATGTACAGTGAATGTAAGTTATTTCTGGGGGACTTCTGAAAAGAGATCACATATTTTAAGCCCATGAATAGGATAGTGGGGGCCAGTAGGAAACCATTGACCACCGGGGAGTGCACTGACTGGTCCAATACCGGACAATACCACTCAATTGCTCCAAAGCGCTCATTTGAATAAGAAAAACCCGAAAACTGTAAAGTGCACGCCCTTCCGAACCCAATCAAAGCGGCGAGTCCCGTACACACAAATACACAAGCCCGCATCGCACACATTCGCCACACACACCGTACACCTTTCCGAGCTTGAATCCCTTTTCACCAAATTTTATCCTGGTTATTCAGTCCAGTGGGTATGCACAATAGGTACCAAGCCCAACGAGAGCAATTTAAGTCGATGTAATATGTTAGTGCGTCATTTCGTAGCGTGGACTTTGGCCGGAGAAGGACCATGATTTTGCGTCGTTCTCCACATCTTCTCTCTTTTTCACTTAGCATTTGGGCGAAGTTTGGTGGTGTAATAGTGCTGTATGGTGTGTGGCGCCTGTTCGTCTTCCACCATGCGCAGATTTTCATGCTTCGCCATTTTCTACCAGCATGACTAGGTATTTCCTTCTCAACATCGTACCTCACGTGGCCCGCACCACAGTCCTCGCCATTCATCGTGCCATACCTGTTGCACGCCGTCTCGCGGAACCTACTCTGCCATTTTTATTTTTGATCGGAGTCAAATTTGTGAAGACGACTGTTACTCGGCGCCACTCCTAGTACAATTTTTTTACACGTCTATTTTATTGGTAAGTATATGCCTTTTTAAATTTCTTTATTTCCTGTTTCATTGATTATTCCAGTTATAACGTGTATAACGTGTATGGAAGCTGTTTAAAGAGTTGTTTAATAGTTTTCATCCATCTTTTGGAAATTGTGACATCTTAATCCTAGATGGCTAATTAGAATGTTATCAATTTACGAGTGCGTTCTGAAACTACCAAAAAGTTTCCAGTGACGTCATCATATACGAGTACACTCACGTCCTGAAGTAACGGCTCTTCAAAATTTTCTGGTATAAATTTTCGATATGTGGAATGGAAGATTTCTAGGAACAAGCTTTAGTAAATGTTTTAGAAAGGTATTACTGTTGGAATTACTGCTAAAATGTGATGTATTATGTGTTGGGACAAAAGCGCGGGAAAGTGACCTCGTGGTTGTCTGTACCATGCTTTAGTGCACCGCATGGCCCGACTCCTATTTGCAATCCACGGCGTAAGAAGCCGGATAAATGCACCCATTCCTATCGCTCATTTGTGTAGTACGTGGCATGCGGGATTGGCCTTTGCCTTTACAATTGATTCCCTTTTGCCATACAAAGCATAGCTATTCACGTATTTGCATTCATGGTGTGGATACACGCGGCGTACTCTACCGTGTGACCCAGTGTTATTCTACATAATTTTGATAATCAACATACTGCGCGAATTTGAGTCTCGATTACCACACACCACCGTGGTATAACACTACCAATATTAATGCGGGTATGCTCCGTTCCTTAATCTGGTTTCACTTGTCTATTTTATTGAAACTATGGCGACGGGCGTCATTCATAGCCACCTGTTGCCCATTCAATATTACCCTCTTTTTCAGTGATCCATCAAAGCCGTACGACGGCGTCAAAATGCTGTACACTGAGGAGATAACAGAATACATTTCCGAATATAACTCCTTTGTCATGTTTGTAGATGTTATTGTTACTATTTTTTTCTATTACATTAGATGCTGGACCAACACGGACACAGCGACCATTCGTCATCACGATTCGTCACTACGATTCGTCACTATAAACCAGTGGAGAAAAGGCAAGATGTTGGCATAGCTGTGTGATTTAATACGAACCCAGCTGTGTCCTCATATTGCCATTTATTCATGTGGTTATTCGCCGAGCAGAGTCGAGAGGAGTACTGGAGTCATCTACCAAATATTACTAAAAGTACATCGCGATAAATTCTTATTTGGATATTTAACCAATGTAGCAGGAGTTCAAGTAATTATTCATGTAGTCACATTTTTTATTTTGTTCAAATGGCGCGTAGCAAAGGGTAGCTCGGACTAAATCATTTTCCATTCTATCCACGTGTTAAGGCGAGAGGTGGGGTATCTTAAAGAAAAGAGCGGGCATGACTGGCTTTTAATCCTTTCAGAGAAAGACGTCCTGGTATCGATAAATTCCTTGTTACGTAATGCTCTTTCAACGTCATCCATTTTATGAAGGTCCGTTCAAATCGAACCAGCTATTGTATTTTCAGCATTTACCCACCGTCGTAACTACATTCTGCAGACACTATACAGGTAGTGCCATGCCAGATAGTATTTTCACATCATCCTATTCTGTTTAAGGACATTCATATTCAGAATTAAATGGATTGGGCGATTTTGCCCATTGGTTCATAAAAATCTAGGTAATATTCCGATAGGTTTTACAAAAGTTGGAGGCCATCCAGTTTGGTATTTGGGATTGATAATTATGAGACCATTTGGAACTACAATATTTGAAAGTTACAAACCCGAATCAGCAGATCCATTTTGCTCTTAAGCTTACATGAATACCCTTGCCTAGTATAGAAACGTCTTTGCCAATAATTATCATGTGCTTTCTTGACATCAAGGTCACTTCGGAAGGTGCGACCGGAAGTCAGAACCTGGATTAGTATACCACTGAAGGTTTACCCGGCTTTTCAGTTCGCGTACACGCTGAACCTAATTATAATTCCTCTGGTTTTATTTGATCTACAGATATGGTGAGGGTACGTGTAGGACGAGATAAGATGAACGGGTCACGAGTACAAAATGATTCGATGGGTGCGGGTCTGTGAACAAATACAAAGAATAAATGCTTTTTGGAACCACACGGTTTTGGTCTTTGTGTAATAGCTGGGGTTTGTTTTTCGAGTCTTTTCATTTTGTGTGTTGAGGCAAGGCTCTACTTTGTACCTTGACCCAGGCCCATAGTATTTTAGATGATCATCGTGGAATTCGTTGGCTTGTGGTTGGGGCTCTGTTTCAATAAGCGATGAGTTGACGATTACGCGCACGGGAAAAATGCCCCCCCCCCCCGCCAGTCTAGTCTTTTTGTGGCAAATGGTTGATTGGTGTAGGGTTCAACTTCATGTGAGTTTTAAAGGGAGGCTAGGACTTAAAAAACTTAAATTGTCGCGTTATTTACTATAGATCACTGATAATGGCAGATTTTCCCTGTTGGCGCTTGTGTGTATTGTTTTTTGGAGGTCGCATCATATCGTTCCTTGGTCCGCTTATGAAAAGCCTAGATCAGTAGGGCTGAAGTCCGCCCAAACGCGAATTTAATTTGAATAAAAAATCTCAAGCAAAACGGCAGATTCTATCAAAACCGGATGTTAACTAAAGTTATGTCTTAATTATACGATTTTCTCGTTGTCCTGTTGAACAAAAAACTCCTGAACATTAGGATTACAATTGTTTTTTAACATTTTGTAGTGCAGTCAAGTTGGTAATTATAGTCAATCTCTAGACAGGTTGAAAGAAATGTTGAAACAAAATATATTTTGCACGTCAATGAGGTGTGCATAAAACCATTGTGAAAATAAGCAAATGGTTTAATTTCAACTTGTTTACATCGGATTATGATGAAATTTCAGAGTTATGTGTTTGATACTTTTCTCATGATTCAAATCAACGTTTTTCTGTAAGGGAATTGATAGTTAAGTTTTAATTTTGGTATCGAAGTTCAGGTATTCTAGGGGTAGGTAAATAACCATTTGGTCATCACTTCGTCTAATCACCAGTTCATCTCTTACCATTTCGTCTAATAACCGGTTGGTATAATAAATTTTCTTTTCATTATTCACAATTAAGACTAGTTTAATTAGACCAAATAGTATATGGACCAACTGGTTATTGGACCTAGACTAATGAAAGTAGGCAGTGCGGTGAGTGGACGAACTGACGGTAGACCAAATGATGGTGGACAAGGTGGTAAACCATTTTAGGCACCCGTTTCCAATCGAATTGCAGTATTCACTTAATATTCTCGAAATTTTCTTTGTTTTTGGCGGGGGAGCTGATCATTATTTGGTATTTAAAGAGAGGAATATTTTTATACTCGATGAAGCATGAATTATATATTTTCAGTAGGTTTAGTTCGGTCTTTCCCGACCGGTCTTGCATTTTTCTCTTGTATGTGGACAGCTTATACAAAAGTAATATCGCACTATTGCTTTTGGTTAATATATGATGACTATGGGCTGTAGTAGGTACGTTATCAGTGCAGCACGCTCTATGAAATCAAATATTTGACAAGTCGGTTTTGTTTACTCGGTTATAGGTGTAGATGCTTGAATATTGCAAATGGATCATCAATGCCCATTACGTGGGGGAGGCGAGAAGGGGGGGGGGGCATGATGTGTATATAGGATATTGATTTTTCTTTTCGGAAACCCTTAGAAATCGTTGGTTGTCTAATTTTTATTTTACGTTATCAAGCATTCGGATGAAGCAGATGTGGAAAATAATCTTTTGATAAGAACATTAAATGTTGCAGATAACGGTTTGGGAACTACATGCCGTTGGAGATTGCGAAGTAATGTAAAACAAAGCCGATTCAACATGCTCCACTCTAGAACAGACATCTTTGGGGTGGCTGGTGGGGCTGAGGTTTGATGACAATGGTTTATGGTATCTACGGAAAATTTCGAAGTCACGGGCGTGACGATTGCATTGTGAAATGAGTCAATCGACACTATCTGGGGTATGCACACTGTCTTGATGCAAAATCGCACCGGTTCAGGCTCACCGAAACGTATTGCGTTGATTCCATAAATGGCTATCCGTTTGTCATTTTTTTGCATCAGTTGCATTGGTGTGACTTCAGTAGGCCTGTGACGTCTCGAGTAGGGTTGTCGAAGTTTGTGTTTTTTTTTATAGTAGTACTTGTAGTTCGAAGTTCACTATTATTTGGATTCTCATTTCGCTGGTAAAACTTTCAATTTTCAAAATCATAATTCACCAAAAAATCAGACAGTAACAAGTAGATTATGGTAAACTTGCTCTCCAACTCGTCCATTCATCACAATTGGTAAACCTTCATTTTAGTCGAATGCCTTTCCGTCCATCAACATTTCAACAGCCATTTGGTCCAATAATCACTTGGTCCAATAATCACTTGGTCCAATCATCAGTTCGCCTATGACCATCTTGTCTTGGCTGGTAACTGGACGAATTGGCATTAGACCAATTGGATATTGATAGTTACAGACGCCCACCAACTTGAGAACAGTCGGGGTTGAACTATAATTAATACTCAGCAAAAACTGTGGTGTTAACTGGTGTACATGAGGACCACACAAGTTATTTTACACCGTTGTTAAATTGATGGTGTTAGTTTTACACCTATAGGTGTTATTACAACACCTTTTGTTGTTACATTTACACTATTTGGTGTTGTTTGATCTCTAGGGTGTAATTTTAACACCTCAGGGTGTGGTCACCATTTAACAACAATTGGTGTCAGTTTTAGCACCTCAGTTTTTACAGTGTATAGGGATGGGGATTCGGGGGGGGGGGGGGGTAGCTATAGCTTTTCAGTAAACATGCATGCTTTTGGACGAAACGTATGATATTGACCATCAAGATGTGATTTAATGCATTTTCAGATCCTCCCAACTTTTAATTCCTATACCGCGATCTATATTGTAATAGTGAAGATGCCTCTGAGCTTTAAATTGAACTAGAAGTCATAATGGCGAAATAAGGTGTGTTATTTAAAAAAAATTGTAAGAAATAGTGCTTCTTATAATTAATGATATTTCCTGGGTGATTTCGCTTGCAGCTTGTTCGTAATAAAAATTCATAATGTGTGTGAGAGCATTAGTGATAGAAGGAGAGAGAGAGAGAGGTAGAGAGATCGAGGTGAAGTAATCGATATTTCATTATTGATGTAGTATTTCCGATAGACTGACAGTGGCAATTCGATGTTACCTCGTATCGATATGTCTAACCAGTGACCGCCGTTAGTCGCGATGGAGTTTGGGGTGAGCGAAAAGCTAATTGTGTAAGGTTATGAATGAATGGGGGAACTGGGGCTTTTATGATCGACTTGCGGACTTGGAGAAGATGGTTTTCATTGAATATTATTATAATGCATACAGGTGATAGTCAGTCAATGATATACAGCGTGTATATTATGGGGAAACTAGTGCCACGAATCACGATGGTTAATTTTCTTTCAACAAAAACGTGTACTTGATAGGTTTTTGTTGCAATATTGTTGATGATTAAATAGACATTACATTAAAGAAATGTGGTAAGACCATGGGTATATTACCGATTCGTCTACTGCCAACTCGTCAACTCACCACACGGTCTACTCTCTAACAACAATTGTTCCAATTATCACTTCTTCTAATCACCGGTTCGTCTATGACCACTTCGTCTAGCTAATAACCAGTTGGTCTAATATCTAATTCATTTTCATTCATTTTGCACAATTAACACTCCAATAAAACCAAAATGGTATATGGACTAAATGGCTGTGGTGAGTTAACGAATTGGCAATTAAGACCACGTGGATAGTGGACGAACTGATGGTAGACCAAAATACGAGTTGCCAATTGAACGAATTGGCATTACGGGACGAATTGGAAATAAATCACACTTTGGACCTATGTGGTAGGGCTCATCTACCGTAGAAAGCCCGGTAGAAAGTTTACTATATTCTGACATATTATTGAGGTTCTACAATGGAATGAGATACTTTGGTGTGGGTAAAAGTAAGTGGGTAGCTTACTGATTGTGATTATCTTATATGTTTTATGTATTTTCCCTGGGGTACGGGTAAATTCTGGTATTTTGAAACGATGTAATATGTCTATTGGTTATATGTATTATTGACCTCGACCTTCATTACACATCAGAATATAATTATGCTTCCATTCATTTCGGAACGTATGTCGGGAAGGGGGGGGGGTACATCGCATTCTACACAGGGATATATAATTTCGACCATGGAGCTATTGACAAATACCTCCATGATTTCGACCAATGCCTTATTTCAATACAGGAGTCGTATCACGCTGAGTATGAATTATGAACAGTTCATAAACTGGGGCAATTGACACATAACAAGAGACGCAGTTACAAGGCCAATGTGATGTGCGTTTGGTATTTATAATTGATTTTAACGTTTTGTACACATGGTTTCATGCAGTTGCTCTTAATTCTACAATAAATTACATCTTTTGTGTTACATGAGAAGCAAGTCGGTTCCATCAGTCATGGAATATATTTGACATCTGTCCGTTTTTCGTTCTAATTAAAAATTATAGGCTTATATGGTCGATTGGGGGTAAAAAATATATCCAAAATGATGCCATAGATTATCGCAAATATGATGCAATTTTTACTGGGTTTTCTTAGATTTGCTCAAGACAGAGTCGAAGGTTTCAACAGTTTGAGATGAGCATCAATGCACTGTGCATGGAAGCATCATATGGCTTTTGGCAAGTGGTTTTTGTTTGCTCAAAATCAGTGTAGATTTGATTTTCGGAAAACGTTTTGGAAAGGGATGATACAGAGAGAGTGCATAGAGAATTACATGCGAAGCATGCCACTGTGCACTGGCGATGCGATCATTCCGATCCGATGGATGTTGAGTCGGTCGTTGCCATGGCGACGCCAGTGAAAGTGGTTGTTGGAGACAGGCCGCTTGGTGGCGCTCTAGATATTGTGATTGGTGATGTTGAGAGTTGTATTTTTGAACTTCGAGGATAGGACCATGAACCGATTTAGCGCAGAATGCCTTGAAAGATCGGCGCAAAAATCTCAAGAAGGTCAAAGAGGAACGAAATAATATAGGGTGTTTATAATTCACGAATAGATTATCGGCGATTTTGAGTGATTAATTAGCTATCAGCCAATCTGACGCTGGGACTGTTTTCAGTAGCTCATAACAGCATCAGCTATTCAACTTTCAAAGAAAGAGAGAGAGAGGAGAGGGGGGGGGGGTACCCCGAGCGTACCCCCTTTATTGTATTTCTTGTTTCCTCTATATTTTCAATGATTTTATGGGGGGGGGGTCGATCGTTTGCAAGTGTCATCAAACTAACTGAATTTACTAATTAATATTAGGCGGAAGTTGATTGCTTTAAATCATAGATATTTTTTTTTCAAAATAAGATTTTAAAGTAGGACTGCATGCGTTCAACCCGAAATCTGTTTGCAAGCATTGAATAATTCTGATAACTGCGGTTAATATTGTTGGTTTCTTACTCATCTGTGTGTGGACTTAAAACGGATATGCAAATATCACACTGAAAGGTCAAGAGTATTGATCTTCATAGCAAAAACTATATTTTCATCATTATTCTGATATTGGAAACCTTTCATTCTTGAAAGTTTGAAACGCTGGTTTCTTTTATCTTCTTAGTTCTCTAATATCCACCCCTAGTGTGTCCGAAATATTAATTATTTTTTTCTCGTCCTCAAGAACTGTATAGTGTTGGAATGCATGACGAAGAACCAAAATGGGAAAGCAAAAAACTGATACTATACTAAACTAAGTAAATTATTGCTTAATATTTTTTTTTAGAGAGAGAGAAAGAGTCAGAGAGAGGGGGAGAGGAGGGGTGACGACGGTGGGAAAGAACATTCTCGTTGGAAGTTGAACCGGAAGTAATTTTTATTTTTATTCTATTTTTTTACGTTTAATGTTTGCTCATCTTTAAAGGGAATTCAAGACATATATATATTATTCGATTAACACTAAAATTGCCTTTATGAAGGAGAGTTACTTATACTAAACGTTATACTGGAGCAGAAAAACCGAAACGGTACCTTTAAAATAGCGTGACTCGCAAACTGCACAAAAAGAGGGGAAAAACGCCCTTTATAACACATTATACATGCAGTGATGACCTGTAATACTGTGAGAGAGGTATATCACTGTTTCCTTATTCTATTAATAAAAGCGATATATATCTCAGTCCCGCAGATATGAATGGCCAAAGTCCCTCCTCGGCAAACATTCCATTGGAAGATTCTTTTTAACTGTTCTGCATTCAACCAGTGTGTGGTTTCAGTCTCTAAAGGATTTCTTTTTATTTTTCTGTGTGTGACAAGCCGTATTCACAAATACGCGATTCTTCAAGCGTACCCTTTTCAAGAGAGAGAGAGAGAGAGAGGGGGGGGGGGGGTAGGAAGAGATACTAAAATGAGTCAGGTGAATCCTTGGAAATCCTTCGTTACCTTTGTAGGATTATTAATAAATATCTGCCATGATTTTTTTTTAATTTGAGAATCAGTGTTAGAGTTATGATCTGAAAGAGACGCAACTATTTTAGTTGATGAACCGCCGCGCTCACCATCGTTTTATCGAGAAAAAAAAAACTAAAATCGACAACGACATGCATACACAGTCATAGAAAATAATGTAAATAGAGGGTTTGAATATGTATACCATAAAAGCTAAGGTTAACATTGGTGACCTGAATCCCTGTTTGACTATCATGACTATAGCAATAAGTCGCATACATTCGTAATTCCGAAGGTTCGTAATTCCAAAGGTTCGTTAGTCCGAAAACGAAATGAGGTTCGTAATTCCGAAGGTTCGTTAGTCCGAAAACGAAGTGAGGTTCGTAATTCCGAAGGTTCGTTAGTCCGAAAACGAAATGATTAACGAACCTTATTTTGTTTTCGGACTAACGAACCTTCGGAACAACGAACCTTATTTCGTTTTCGGATTAACGAACCTTCGGAACATCGAACCTTATTTCGTTTTCGGATTATCGAGCCTTCGGAATAACGAACCTTCGGAATAACGCCACAAATGTTCGGATTAACGAACCCTTTTACGTTTTTGGATTAACGAACATCGAGGTATAGGCAATTTACGTGTTTCGGAATTACGAACCTTCGGAATAAAGAACCTTCGGAATTACGAAGTGTATAACCGCAACAGGTAATGTGTGCAAACTGGTATACATACATGAGACTCGTTTGTCAACCATGAAACAGATTTTTTTATTGGAGGAGGGGGTATACAATGCTATGAACCAATTTCTTCGCTGAGAACTATTACTGAAGTTTATTGCATTGATTCAATATCCAAACATAAAGGATTGCAATCAAAGAAAATTATTTGTTACAATTTTTTTATTTTTTACAAAATCAAACAAAGAGTTACATTGAAAGAGATTTCAATTTCAATTTATTTACACTCTCAATAAAAACATTAAAAACATACATAAGGTACAAAAGTAAAACATTGTGACAACATACGAAAAACATATTTATGAGAATGAGGGGCAAACAAAAAAGAGCAGATAGCCTTATTGAGCTCTATTGATACCACTGGAATACAAATGGGGGGGGGGGGTGGACTTTGGGCCATGGATCCCCTGCCGAAATTCTCACGATCAAAATGGATGACATGAGTATCCTCTCAAAATCTATCACAAAATTAGATTTTTGTATTTAAAAAGGTCAAAAAAATTTGCTCCCTCGCTTCGCAAGCTCACAGCTTTTTACGCTTCTTGTTCTAAAAATACAGGGCTCAACCTTGAAAGCAGACTAACCCTATGGGCCAATAAGATTCCTATTCAATTCATGCTTTTATTTCGCCTTATAATTGCCCATTGACTGGTGCTACATTATTCAACTATTTTAAACCCCATTCAGAGTTTTCATCAAAGAAAATGTTAAAACAGGGACAAAAAGGGTGAAAATCAAAGCATGAATGGAACATGGGGCGGTCGATTACGTAACACCCTTGAAAAGGAGCCCCTTCGTGGTTTTTGAAGACTGGGGTTTACATATCAAGGGCTTTCTTAAACAATTTGTTGTCATGTTATGTAGAAAAAACAATTCTTACGAAGATGAGGGTGAAAAGGGGAAGGACTCCTCACCAAAAAAATGGATGAATTTCAAACCGGCTAAGAATTTTATGTGAGAATCCCCTTTTTTCATGGTTGCCTCATGTTTGACAATGTTTTGAACTCATGATCCATAATAAAAAAAAAAACATCGACAAGGAAAAATTCTAAACACATTCCAATGGTGAGCACCTAAATAACTATATAGTCAATATATAGTTTCGTTTATCTTCAAAGATCTTCAAAGTTCTTTTTCTCAGAAAAAATATAGTTCTAGACTATATTGTAGACGTGTTGTGACTCGGTGGATAACTTTTCGGACTTTGAACCACAAGGTCCGGGGTTCAAATCCCACCGAAGCACTAACGTCCTTTGGCAAGGCGTTTATCTACATTTGCCACTCTCAACCCAGGTGTAGTAAATGGGTACCCGGTAGGAAGGAATTCATTGAATGCTCGTTGCGCCCGATCAGGGAAGCCGTGCTAAAGCCGGGGTAATAGTATGCAGCGCTTAGAAACATTTGTATTAAGCGCTATATAAATGTTGCATATTATTATTATTATCATTATTATTATTGTATGTTCGGCAAACCTATCCTGTAAGGAATGCATGAACAAACTTAATTAACATTCAAATCGTTAGTTGAAAGAAACTTAATTTTTTTAAAGCTGGTTTAGTGCTTAAACATGTTAAAGAAAATGTATTTTTGATGGGGTAATCATAGTAATATTTAACACTAATAATAAAGATTTTATAGAATATAGCATTATGATTAGAACATTAGTGAATAGCGGTCGGGATCTTTCTTATACTATTGGTTAAATTTGTTTTCGGAGGGGGGGGGGGGAGCTGTGTGAAACAAAATCATTGCTGATTTGAATTGAATGTTTAT
Organism: Lytechinus variegatus; assembly: GCF_018143015.1. Taxonomy (NCBI): domain Eukaryota; kingdom Metazoa; phylum Echinodermata; class Echinoidea; order Temnopleuroida; family Toxopneustidae; genus Lytechinus; species Lytechinus variegatus. The sequence goes on from NC_054750.1 coordinate 8,212,035, forward strand.
AGTAATGCACTCTAATTTCATGCGTACTTGTCGAACAAAGTTTGTTCCTGACAACATGATCGCGTCCATAAGGCCTACCAGACATAGCACCTGCACTGTAAAAACTATGGTGTTAAAACTTACACCAATTGGTGTTAATAGAGGACCACACCCTGAGGTGTTAAAACAACACCCTAGAGATTGAACATATAACACCAAAGAGAGTGTAAATTTAACAACCATAGGTGTTGTAATAACACCTATAGGTGTAACACCAACACCACCAATTTAACACCGGTGTAAAATAACTGGTGTTATGTTAACACCACAGTTTTTGCTGTATGATAATGTATGCAAGCTTCATTCCAAGTAAATATACTTTATTTCCCTCATTATCAACATGCTTTGTAAACATAGAAAGCGTCTTTATCGTCTGACTCCCAAGAACGAAACGTCCATACATTTAAACCATTTGAACAAATACCAAAGCATTGGCGTTTAGATGATGTCGATGTTTTTTTAACATGTCTACTATTAAAAGTACTCATAATTTAAGTTCTTTCCTGGCACCAAAGCTTGCCCGAGGCTTGTTTGTCATAGCAACAGGCTGTACATGTCAAAGTTGAATTGGAATAAATTCATAGAATGATATAGGGACCCCGTTATAAGGGACGTAGACCGGAGGGGGATGTTCAGAGAAGTTCTTTTTTCAGTAAACGTGTGCAAAAAAACGTATATAAATATGACCATCATTATGATTTTCGTATGGTTACCCCTGACTTTCGACTCAGCCCCACTTTCAAAACATGACTTCAAGAATTAATGAAGACTGCTCGTTTGCATTTGACCTCATGCATCTATATACATTGTCCTCACACAGCGAGAAGTATATTCGATTTTGAATGATTTCCTGATCACTGAATTATCGATTAGGACTATTACAAACATGTATTATGAAGTGGAGATATACATTCAATTACTTTTTTAACAATGGCACTTACATTATGTACATCGTGCATCAATTATCCCAAGATCGATTAAAAAAAGAAAAGCAAATCAGACCTCCCAATTGTGTGGTACACAGTAAACAAAATCAAACAACCTGCATGATTTCTCTTCAAGTTCAACACAAAAAAAACGACTGATCTTTTAGAGTTCAAAGAAAGTTTAAACAAATATTCCACATATTCATATAGCCATGTTCAGCTTTTAATCAATAGCTATTAAAAATTGCTGCTTAAATATCAATACTGCCGTGCGTACTTTTGCTTAAAATTCGAACAGATTCTGATCCTTTCATGCAAAGTTTAATTATTATCTTTGTACAAAGCGATTTACTTTGCACAGTAAGGGAGTTAGTTGGTCAAACAATGTTGCATGGGTTGTTGAAATATGTGCATGAGTTTGATACACTATGTCGGGTCAGTATAATGAACGATGTTTTTGTTCTGTAGACTGCTAGTAAATCCAGTGATAACCTGATCTTGATATCCATAAAAAATACTAAAGGTTGTATTTCCTGTCCTTGAACATGCTAAACTATGTCGCTTTTGATAGTCTGGGAATATCATATCTTATATTGTAGAGTATACTTTGGACGGAAGGTGTTTCATCAATAAACCCCTATAGCAATACATACATATTAAAGATCTATTTGAAATATTGGATCGTAAAACATATTCTCTATTGTAATTTTAAGACGGTATAACAGAAAACTTTTCCTGTCGTTTACCTAGTTGTGCTATTACGTGAGCGAGGCTTTATACCAGTTGAAGCTCCACAAGAACTTCCTCATGAAATGGCAGAAGGCAATGCATGCTGACTAATGGTCAGCCAGCCATGCATGGCCAAGAAACGCAAAATTCTGGCCCACCGTTTATTATTTGGTGTAGAGGCAAAATGCTACAATCTGAGCATTCAATTATGATACATTAGAATTTTGATGAGCCTACATATTTGTTTCTCGAAATTACATGCTATATTGGCTCTAATGAATTATCTCATAAAACTGACCACAGGCAACTACGACACGTAGACATTGTAAGGCATGCATGTAGCCCATTGATATATACGCCCCTGTCATTCACCATGCGCAAGTTTTCCCGCCTTTTTCGATCCTCTCTTCTTCTCTCCATAGTGCACGCAACACAAATACACATATATAGAGACACACACGGAGTGGTATATGTGAATGTGTACAGAAGTCATTACACGATCGCCACGACCGGCAATATAATTGTGCTTTCTCATTGAGGTTATTACGTAACTCGTAAGTATGCCTACCCTATTGACAAACTCAAAGACAGGATTACTTCTATTCTTTTGCGTATGTTGAGTCGAACAAAAGAGAGAGAGCGAGAAAGAGAAGAGGGTGACAGCGAACAACCTTTTTTGGGTGTTCTCTTCTGATAAGTTTTCCTTTTAAATTTGGAGAGCCCTAAAGCTTTGGTCTATTTGGTGTCGAATTAGAGGATGTTTTTCGAAGAGAGTGTATGTCAAAATAGACCGAGAAACCATTAAAAAGGCAAAATGGCGGTCGGGGCGTTGTTACCATGGGCGCCACGGCATGCTATCAAAAGGGGGAGAAAGTGACACGTTCTGATAAAGAGAACATGGAATGTGTCCACGTTGCTATGATTATAATTTGTCAAACTGTACCGAAAATGGCAGAAACAGGTTGCAAGTGTCGCCAACCGTGAACAAAGTTATGGTTGTATTATAACCAAAATGGAGAAATAATGATTGAGTTAACCTAATCTAACCAATTCTTGTTCTTTTTAACTTATTACTTACCTTCTCTCCCTTTCTCTCTTTCATTCTTTCTACTATCTTTTAAACCTTTTTCATTTCTTCTCATAAACACACTTGGTCATTCTCCCCACCAATTTCTCCATCTTGATTTTGAAAATTAAAAAAGGTCACGTTATTGTTTTTTTCCTTTGTTATCTATGACTATATTTTACCAAATATAAAATCAAAAATTTTTAATATATAGGGCATTTATTTTTAGTTTCGGGTTCTCTTTGCTATAGAAGGTTTGCTATATTTGCAATGGGTCATTTCATATTAGGAATGGACCCAACGAAATGTCTATTATAGCATCATAGTTCCGTGAATAGAATCAACACATCGAATTGGTCAAGAAAATGAATAATTGGACCACCGGAATTCAAAAGAAACGTGCACTGAACCAGTGTGATATTGCTTTGGTCAAGTGCAGGACTGGTGGTCACTTTGGTTATTGCACAGTAAAAACGCTGTTTAAGATTTTTATACAATGCTGTTTACTATATAAACCTTACTGTAGTTGTTTAACAGTTTAAACAATCATGTTTAATTTATTGAAGATTAGATATTGAAAATCAAACTTTGTTGTTGAAGATTTAAACACTTGTTTAAACTGTTTAAACAATTAAGGTTCATATAGTACACAGCGTTGTATAAAAATTTTAAACAGCGTTTGGTTAACCGATAGGACTAGTAGTTTTGCTCCGTTGGACGCCATTACCTGGTATTTGGGGCAGGCCTCATTGCACACAGGTGAAACTCGGGGGGGGGGGGGGGTATCAATTTTAAATGTAGGCCTATACCGGGAATCGTGTTCCAAACGTAGGCCTATACCGGTTATCGTGTACTTAAAGGGGAGGTCCATGCTGAAGATATTTACATCTCAATAGATATAGAAAAAATCACCAAGCAAAATGATGAAAATTTGATCAAAATCAGATAATAAATAACTAAGTTATTGAATTTTAATGATTTGCATTATTCCTGGTGAAACAGTTCTAGGGATGTCTTTCTGAATATTCATTAGGTGGACTGATGATGTCATATATCCACTTGTTCTTTTGTATTTTATTATATGAAATTAGGTTCATTCAAAAAAGTTTTACCAAGAACTAAACAATTGGATGACAACTGATTTAATGCATTAGTTATTTATTGCCGCAGCTTATTTCATAATGGAGACACATTATTTATACTTGTATGAAAAAATTGAACATTCATGATTTCATGTAATAATATAAGAAAAGGAGAGTGGGGATGTGACATCATCAGACATCCTATTGAATATTCATGAGGATGTGCATATAACAGACTGTTTGCACAAAATATTGATAAACTTTAAAATTCAATAACGTCATTATATTTTGTTATCCGATTTTGAAGAAATTTTCAGCATTTTTCTGCGTCAATTTTACTGTATTTATTTAGATATGAATAATTTCAGCCCGGAACATCCCTTTGAAGCTGAAAAAATGTGTTAAGATACTGTAAAGTGACTGGAATAGTCAGTTGGGTTTAAGTCATTGAAATCATGCCCCGCGCAGTTTCAAGAATGTATAGGCCTACTCGGGATTAGGCCAATGTCATCATGACCGTCACTTACTTGATTCTTAAAGGTATTGTTTAACTTTGTGAGCAGCCGATTTAAAAAATTCTCAAACCAAGATGAAACATGTGTACAAATGCATGTATTAGAACTAATAAACCCTGAAAACAACCATTATTGAGAATGAAAAGCTAAAACTACAAGGCAAACCCCAATTTTGTAAATAGGCGTCTTATAGACACCTAAATACTACACATAAGTGTATGGGATGAAATTAAGATGGTTTTTCCGGTCACTTTATATTTCAATTTTTGAAGCACTAAATGATTATTTTTGAACGCAATTTTTTCTGGGCTTCATTTTTGTAACATATCACAGACACAGGTGACAAAAGTGACCTTCTAGCTCAGATTTTTCAAAAGTCAAACCAATGTTAACCAATCACTTTAAATCTGACATGAACACAAACAAGATGATATTAAGTCTACTTATTCATATTATGTCTAGCCACTTAGACATATTCATTATATTAATTGGGTATATTCTCGCAATTCATTCGTCCCTGAGCCTCTACAGCTTGAATTTCTCTTGACTTCACATAAAATATATATTCGGAATATCGTAACGTTGCCACATAAGATTTTGCTTAGAATATAATTATGATGGATCTACTGACCACGGTAAAACCTTCGTGTAATCGTGTTGAGTTCAAAGCTTTCGGAGGAATTATTTCCTTCCCTTTTTCTTTGCTCAGTCGTGTCTTAATTTTTCCCATCGTCTCCCTTGGGTTTCTCCGAATTAGAAGGCAGTCTTTTGGGCGTTGCGATCAGTCGAGCTTGAGAATGAGAAGAATAGGTTCATTCGAACGTGGCAGGGTTCAAGTTATTGTGGGTGATCACGTGACGTCATCAATCGATCATTATCGATCACTTTTGAAAAGTTAACAAGTGCATGACCATGCCACGATAATGCGTGGAGATCAGAGACGATCTTAAAAAAGAAGAGGAAAGAAACAACGATTATCAGGAGGGTTTGAACATACATCGCAAAATCCAGTATTGTGACCAATCTGAAAACTTGACATATTAAATTCAAGTTGTCCGCAATTCAAGTTTTCTACTTTTTCTCTTCTTCGTCTTGAGTTTAAAATATCTTCCGAATTATGTTCATGTATTTACCTCCCGCCATGTTCACTATCCCTCTCTTTATCTCTTTCTTACTCTCTTTCAATTTACAGAGTGAAATTGAAAGAGAGTAAGAAAGAGAGAAAGAGAGGGACTTATATCTGTATGACATCTGGGAACCCACTCTTTTGTTTCCCCCTTCACATTATCTCGATCTCTTTCCCGATAGCAACATACATAACATATCACAAGGTGGCGCTATTCCAGCCTAAGCATGGCCCTATATAATATTTATTTATATAGGGCCTTGAGCCTAAGTCATTGATCCATACTCGTTCTTTTTAAATTCCCGTCTTTAATTATTTGATATGTATTTATGTTAATTTTTCTTTGTAGATATATGTCCCTTCTAATGTTGAATAGTGCCACAGTTTTTCCGAATTCTTTCTTCTTCTTTTTTCCTCCAAAATGTTGAAAGGGGCTTTTATAACTTAATGTGAATTTCCCATCTAAATGAAGACAGCGCCCCCTCCATGCAATGGTATTCATGCACCATTTTCTTTTTTTTTCATTGCATTCTTAATTAGGTCAGAAATCATAAATAATTTCTTACGATTATCACCACCATCATTATCATCATCATCATCATCACCATCATCATAATCACCATCATCTTCATCAGCATCCTCATCATCGCCATCATCATCGTCATCATCGTCATCATCATTTCATCTCATTATCACGAGCACAATCGCTATTATCATCACCAATATTGTTCACCTTGAAACTGGGTTAAAGAAAAAGAAGTGAAGATGAAAAGGTATTCGTGTTTATTTTATCTTATTTATTGCATTTCTCTTTCCTCATTTCGGCGACATTTTATCTGAATACGGAAGTATGCATTTGGCTCTCTTATAACGCCAAATCCCCTTTCTATTTATTGCCCAGCAGTTGCCAAATGGTGGCATCATTGGATACTTCTTAGACACTAATTGTTGCACCATACCCATGATACCTTGCTTTGTAATTCGTTTTTATTTATTGCCCAACGAGGTACATGTTCAGATAAGATGGCACCACAGACTGCTTGTTTCTGTTTGACTATTTTGGACATTTAGATTTGAGGACCTTCATCATATAGGGGTACTGCATCTCAGGGGGCTTTCCGGTAACGCCTTTTCATTTAGTGTCCAATGACATACAAGTTCACAGATAACATTGTCAATCTTGAGTTTTTGTTGAATTTCTCGAGATAATCAACAGTCTTCCTCAAAGATCGTTGGAGGGATCCTTTTCCCCAAAAGGGCACCAACCTTGTGGGTTTCGAGATGACCTTCATAGCGATTATCAAGGTACATGTCGGCTAAGTCCTTCCTCCTCTTTGGGAGTTTGATCGGTTTGGGACTTGGTGGAGGAGTTGGAGAGCGCATCTCTTCCTTGATGCACTCGACGAGACGTCGCTGTTTCGCTTCTATGTCATCCAGTTCCTCCGTAACACAATAGAAGTTGAAGAACACCTTGTTCATCTCTTCGAGGTATTCGGCCGTCTCCGTCCTGAGTCCAACAGTCTTTGCGTCGATGACCTCTGACTTGGTCTTGCCTGATCCTGGCTGTCGAGGGAAGGGGCCACGGGAGATCCGAGACCACTTCTTGAGTGCTCTCTCAAGCTGGCGAGTCACACACGTTGACATCGTCACAGCGGACTGACTGAGGTTTTTGATGACCTGAGAATTTGGACACTGTTGGAGGACGTCGTCGATGTCTATATAGTCGTCGCCCTCCTCACTGGTCCTGTCAAAGAACTCTATCTCTTCATCCAGATTATCTTCATCAGCATAAGGTATCTTTCCTTCCAGTTGGCAAGTATCTTGAACCCCAAATGGTGGTGTGCTCGTAAGTGTTGACGGAACGTCGCTATTATCTGGCTTTCCTTTGCTTTCTTTTAGTCCATTTTCTAAAGAAAACTCGGGTTCACAGATATGATCTCCTTCGCTTTGGGAATCAAGATCACCATTGTCTTCACATGAGCCTGATAACTTAAGAGGCAGTTGTTCAAGGATATGGCGTTCCAATGTGTCGCCGTTGTCTTTGATGGTGAGGATATCAATATCGCGGTTACGATCTGCTTTACCTGAAGATGTCTCTTTAGTGTCCAGTTCACTGTAGATCACTGCCCCTTGAGTTCCTTCACCGAAGTCGTTGGGCTTATCCTCGTTGTTAGACACGGTACCGGGTAGACTGAACTCACATTCGACGGAATCATTGTAGGAGTGATTTTGACGCACATTTCTGTGGCACGTGTTGGATCTCGTCTTGCTCCTGACTGGACAGACATTTAATTTGGCAAACTGATCAGTTACCGACTCGGCCGACTTCGAAACTGTCAGTTCTTCTCCGCGAAGATTTAAAGACACTACTGGGGTTGAGCGACGCTTCCCTGGCCCGCGCCTTAGCAGGTTATAGAGTGAGTGACGTTTACCATCTGATTGTGACGTCGCAGAGGTAGATCCGCGTAGTTTGAGTTGAAGTGATCTCACCGCGGCCGCGATTCCTGGACTGGGCATGCGCCATGGGAAGCAAGAGGTGCTCTTGTTGTCATGGCAACTATCAGATCGTTTGACGAAAACTTTACTGTTGCCTTTCGTTGAATTCACCTTCACGAGAATAAAGAAGAATGTAAAGATTGTTTAATATACGATTAAATTTTAAAGTAATATCGTCACTAGTTTTCTATCTTTGGGATTTTTCTATCTTTCTATCAAACAATAATTTGCTCGTGTGCGTATTTTAAAAGAGGGCGGAAAATTGATCCATATAGAAATAGAAACATCCTCCCCTTGTCCAAATTTGGTAACCTTGGTATACTTTTAAACGCTTATTTATTATTCTCTTTTAAATACATGGTAAATTTTAGTAACAGATCTAGAATGACCACAAATGCACCAACGTTTCCTTTAAAAAAATTGTGATAAGAAAAGTCAGAGCCAGCTCACTTTATTTCCAACTTCCTGTCACTTTTTTTTAAAGATCATCACTCCAATCGCCCACTCATTGAAGGCAAGGGGGAGGGGTAAACACTTTTCTAGTGTCTCTTCTTAGAAAATATATTTATAAAATTGACATTTTTAAATTGTTCATCCATGGACCTTTCTACTCTGTAACCTGAAACAATCTAAACATTTATAAGCAATTGGATTTCAATTCAACTTTTTGACTTTATTAGTTCTCCGTAGATATTATTCTATACTCGCTTTGCACATTACTTTTTGTAACCATACAGACCCTATTGTTGTATTTCCGTTTATTTTCGGTAAAATCAATCCGATCACTTACCAAATGCATCATTTTGAAATCAGTGTTGTTATAAATATTGAAATCAAAGGAGTACAATCGGCACATCCAATAGCAAAGGATGTCAAAAGACAGAATGGAAAAATGTAAACAAAAACCATGGACAATAAAAGTTTTCATTGTGTTATCATAAGCGCGCTTAATTGTTTTGCGCAGTATTATATGCGATATATTTGTGACGTCATATTGTGATGTTATCGCTTGAATATTATTTCAAAATACATCACCAAATTATATTTTAATTAAAAAAAGATCAAATTATCATCACTCATCGTCATCATCATCATAATCATAAATTATTACCATCATCATCATCATCACCACCATCATCATAGTCATCTTCCAACAATCCTAAATATTTGAGGGGGTAGGGGACCGGCATGGCGTATGGGGAGCAAAAGTATTTTGATCTATTTTAATACTAAAATCTAGGTTTTTATAGATTCTGACATTATGTTCAATAGTATAATACCTTTTTCTTTTCCTTTTTTCCTAATTGTGAATATTTTTGGGCTACATCATCAACACTGCCGCCATCGCCATCGTTTCCATCATCATCACCATCATCATCATCATCATCATCACTTTCATCATCATCATCACTTTCATCATCATCATCACCTTCATCATCACCATAATCATCATCATCACCATCATCATCACCATCATCATCATCAACATAATCCTTGTCATCACCATCATTGTCTGTATCATCATCATCGTCACCATCACGATTAATGAGCCTTTTCTGAAAATTCTTCCAAATACATCATATTAAAAAAAATACTCTTGTGACGAATTGGAAGCTTTAAAAAAATATTCAGATCGAAGGATAATAAGTATTTCAACAATACGTGCCTGCAACATTTACTCCATTGGTCACTACCATTTTCAATCATCAACTATTTTGTTATCAGGTCCCGGTCATCGACAATGTCTCAACATTTCTACTTTTCAATAAGTATCATGTTCTTCCACAAAACAACAAACTACAGTAAACTTGCATCAACAGCAATTAGTACAATCATCAACATTCTACTACCAGAATTCTCACCTTCTTAATCTAAATTACAAATATCATTAAGACATAGATTGAAACACATGACACAGAGGCAATTACTATTGACATACAGTGAAAATATATTAATTTTAGTGAAAAAGTGTGTTTACAAAAAATACAAAGCATTCTCTCAAAAAAGCATTAGCACCAGAATGAGCAAGGCAATAAAACAAATCTGGCAACAACTGTGTATTTCACTGAATACATGATTCACTTACCAATTTTCCACTACTTTTGTTCTTAAAATGTATAGTGTACATGTGAAAACATTTAAGCATACTTCTGCAATGTTCATAGCAACGCATTTTCATAACAGAATGTAATCAAACAATGGAATATTTCATATATGTATATGTCATTGTGGCGCATACATTCGTAATTCTGAAGCTTCGTTATTCCGAAGGTTCATTATTCCGAAGGTTCGTAATTCCGAAGGTTCGTTAGTCCGAAAACAAAATGAGGCTCGTAATTCCAAAGGTTCGTTAGTCCGAAAACGAAGTGAGGTTCGTAATTCCGAAGGTCCGTTAATACGAAAAAGAAATGAGGCTCGTAATTCCGAAGGTTCATTAGTCCGAAAACTAAATGATTAACTAACCTTATTTCGTTTTCGGACTTGCGAACCTTCGGAACAACAAACCTTATTTCGTTTTCGGATAAACGAACCTTCAGAACAACGAACCTTATTTCGTTTTCGGATTAATGAACCTTTGGAATAACGCCACAAATCTTTGGATTAACGAACCCTTTACGTTTTCAGATTAACGAACATCGAGTTATAGGCAATTTAAGTGTTTCGGAATTATAAAAACCTTCGGAATTACTAAGTGTAACCGTCATTGTGGGTCATAATACACCATCCCCCACCAATAAATAGAAAAATCCTTTACTTTGACCCTTTTCCTCAGTAAAAGATATTATGCACAATTTTTTCCCCTCAATTAAAGGGTTAGTGCTAGCAGTCCATTGATAACATTTTAAGTTCAGCAAGTTTATTCTGATAATACACCTATGCACATACAGCTTTGAGCAAGATCCTGGCAGTACTGATTATCTCTTATAGCACCAAATATGAATTCATATAGTTAGAACACCTAGAAATAGTTATCTCAAAAGAATGGGGAAAAATCAGAATAGTCTGTGAAATCTAGCACAATTCATAGACTCATGAAAAATTATAAACTAGAGGATGAAAAAAAATCTGATCTATGAAAACAATGAGTTGATAATACTGCATTTAACATATATATATGTATGTAATTGTCATAACGCCTATGTGATCGAAAAATACTGATAGTATCAATGCAACATATCTTCAAAGTAGATTTGAGTCTGCTCATAGTGATTTATCAGAAACATCCAGTAAAAAGCAAGTACCATCAAGAAAATGTATGTTTCTAATTGGTGGAAAAACAAGTTACATTTGATAATACTGAAGGTGAATTATCGGATGGTCTAATACCACTTGGTCTACTTATCAGTTCGCCCAACTTCACATAGTCTAAACTCATTTCGTCTACAACCTGTTCGTATAATCCTGCTTAAGTTGGTCTAATATCCAATTCGTCTAGTTTCCCACTTGGTCTATATCCAATTCATCTAATGAGCAATTGGGCTAAAACCATTTAGCCTAATTTCCAGTTGGTCTAACACCACTTGGTCTAATCTCCACTTCGACTATTAGACGAACTGGTATTAGACCAAATGCAAATTAGACCAAGTGACGATTAGCCCAACTAGGCATTTGACCAAGTGGCTATTAGACCAATGGGCCATTAGATCCATTGGCTATTAGACCAAGTGGTCATTAGACCAAGAGAGAATTGGACTAAGTGGGTTTAGCCGAAATGTTGTTAGTCCATCTTATGATTAGACCAAGTGATATTAGACCACCCGTCAGTAAACCCTATTCAACAGCCCCTGATGAACCTTCAGGTAACAGGCACACCAGAAATACCGACTGCAAATCGACCAAATCTATTTTGTTATTTTCAATCGAGTATTATCAATAACCCATATTCCATAATGCAACATTCTAGGTATTGAAGTCTTAAAATAAATGCAGAATATTGTAAGATAACTAATTCACCATTCAATATATATACATACCACAATATTTTTGTTATTAAGTAAAAAAAAAAGTACTTTTCCTCTCAGAGCATAATTCCAGATTCCCTGTACAACAAGAATTAAAGGCTTACTGTTCTCTGTATCATTGATACCTCAAAAGGTAAATTTGAAGACTAGCCTCTTATACAGTGCATCCCATAAAAAAGGAACCTCATTTTCAGAGACAGATTTCACAATTATTAAATATGTGTTTACAAATTAAAATTTCAAACTCGTCTTGCTCATTAATGTGTGAAGTGTTGTGTGTATCAAAATATATAGTAATAATTTAATTGTATAATGACGTAAATGAAATATCATATTTCATTTTCCTTTAAAGAAAAAAGACATGGGAATCCCGTTTCCCTTTTTTCTGGGATACACTATATAACACATAGTCAATAAAAGACCACTCAGTGTACAGTGTAGGTCAATTTGTTCCCCCTTTAAAAAGAAGTATTTAGCAAGCAGTAAGCAAATTAGTCAATGAAGTAATAAGAGCACTTTTATTTCTAAAATGAGGCATCTTTTGAAATAATTATTGTATAAATTCCACCAAAGTCCTATATTTCATTAAAAAAATGTCATTGAAATAGACTTTGTAAAGAATAAAAGTCAATAAATGACTAGATATACTCACATTTCTTTTCAATAAGCTAAAAAAAAAAAACAATAAAAAAGAAAAAGCAAAAAACACAAACCCTGTAAATCCTACACAGTACGAATATCCCTAGCATCACATATATATCTCTATCTATCTCTATAGCACCAGCTAGGGACAGAAACAAGTCAATTACACAATAATCTTTGTGTCTTACAGGAACATCTTATGCAATACATCTTCACAATAATACTGTTTTATGTTTCGGCAGTGATGTTGAGTATGCACAAATTAACTACATGGCAAGATTTATTTCCAACATGACATATATTCATAAACATACCTTTCATTAATTGGTTTGAATAAAAGCAGCCAATTGATGAAAATGATATTGGAAATTTAAGCAAAATTTCAGAATGTTGATTTAGTTTTAAATGTGATTTTGATGAAACTTTTAGTAAGTGTTCCTTTTTCACTATTTATTCAAATCACTTTGTTCTCGAGGGGGACTTGGCCTTTAAATTGTAAAAACCAACAAAAAGAATGAGCCATACATATATGTGCTACTTGTGCTTGAGTGGGTGTGTATGTGTGTGTGTTGCTTATACAGACATCTCTACCAACTCACTGCATACTGGAACCAGGCAGTCCCTGTACAAAGCCTATGGGAATCATTGAATTCAGTAGGCAATTGGTTAATTCAATCAAGATCATGCTTCACCCTCACCATCTCAAAAAAATGTGACTCAATGTCTGACCTCTGACCTCAGTGTAAACCTTCCACTCTTACCAAGGTTCTGAAACTTCTTCAAGGACACATTTACTGCTATTATACGGTCTGTTCTCTTCCTTCTTTTGTTTCAATTTTCTGTAAGCTCTTAAAGAAATTTGTCTCACTTTCACCTTCATTTCTTTATTTCCTTTCTTCTAGAAAATACTTGCAACACCATGCAAATACCGGAAAACTTGAATATGATCGACCTTCCATTAGTCATACATTCACAAAAGTCAAAGCAGTTTTTGAGACCAGTGTTATAAATCCATTCCAAGTCAAATTTCTCTTAAACCAAACAGATTTCTTTGACCCCAAAATATTTGATTTAGGCAAAGTTAATACACCGTTACACATCGATTGTGACCCATGCGTGTGCAATACCAACGCTTCTTACCGACATCTAACCAGAATTGTGCAAGTGAACAAGCAGAAATGACTCCGCAGTTATCTTTGCAGTCCTTGTCAGAACTCATCGTCAAAGTGGGAGTGACGGTAGCGGTAAGGTTCAGCCATGATTGCTTCATCCAGGAGTTCACTGTATAAGCTATGGACAGGGGTATCTTGGCCCCAGGCGCCTTTGACCTGTCCCTCTGAATCTACCAAGTACTTCCAGAAGTTCCAGGTCGGCTCTTGGTGGGCATTTGCTGGAAGAATATCATAGAATAAAATCAAGAAATTTATTTGCATGAAATATGATTAAGAAGGTATTATGATTGAAGGAAATATAGTATTACATACATATAAAATTTCTGTGCTTACGTAATTATCTTTTTCTCTATCAGTAATTTATCCTTTTTATTTCATCAAGGAGATATTGGTTTTCTCAACATTATTGAAACAATGCTTTTGACTTGAAAAAAATACAATTGTGGCTCTAGTAACACAAATTTGCAATAAACTACAAAATAGAAATGGTCCATCAAGCCTAGGATCAATGTTGAAAGTGCATTTTATTCAAAAGACTAAACAATAACCAAAAATTATTACTTTAGTTTAAAACTGCAATAAATCACAAATAATTGTGTAATGAGGAACCAATAATATTTTCACCATATTGCACTATTCTTTATTTGTATATTTTTATATTGTTCATTAAAATTTAGAGATGATTGAATGAAGATGTTTAATAAATCAAGCTCACTTTCAAATTGACTATGTACTGTATTAGTGCTAATCAGAGGGAAGCATTGATTCATTTGATTAAGATGACTTACAGGTGAGGAACTGCCAAGCCGGGTCCGCACCATGCCCAATCACCTCCACTTTAGCAAAGAGAGGAAACTCCACATCGTACAAAGCCTTGACATAGCGTTTGATCTCCTCGTTGGAGTGCAACTCCTGGTAGAACGAATTAGAAGGAAATGCCAGGATGTTGAGGCGACCTTCAAACTGCGGGTCTTTACTGAGCTCCACCAGTTCATGGTAGGTCCTATCAGTGTAGCCGCACTCGCTGGCTACGTTCACAACAAGTGATGGCTGTAGCAATGACAAAGAACAATATTTTAGGATTTTTCAGGTTCAATAGCTCAGTTGGTACATGTAGAGTGGGGAGTTCGGGTTCCGGTGACCTGGGTACGATTCCCACTTGGTACGCAAGTGCCCTTTGGTAAGGCACTAATCTTCATTACCCAGGGCCGATTGAACAAAAGGGTCTTTCGTGTTGCCCATCTTTTATGATGCACTGTGTGCGGGATATTTCTGAAATGTATGATAAACAAATACAATTTGTTAGCTAGCATTTAAATCAATTGTATACAATTTCATGATATATCACATCATTTATAAACAAAGATTTTGTTTACTTTAACGGATGAATAAAATATGTTTGTAGCTAATTTAATCAAAATGCGTTTCACATGGCGCATCATAAAAAATGGGCGACACGAAAGACGGTTCTTGCAAAGACCCTTTCGTGCAATCGGCCCCTGGTCCCTCGGAGAGGATCTTAAGACGTCGGTCCTGTGGTTGTTTGCTTACAAGCATTCATGCTTGCTTAGCAATCAGGTAAAAAAAAATCACCACCAAAGTACATGTTGGTATTGGTTACCATATCGAAATAAAGAGAATAATACTTTGATATCCATTTATACTACTGACTTTCATACATGATTTGCATTTGCCATGTATGTTCAATGATATAGACTATCACTTTTGATTGATTCTTGGTGAGAAATTCAATTTGACCATTAGTCAAATTTGCATTATCCTTTATGTTTTAGTCTCTCTGCAATGTAATTCTTTCTAAAAAACTTTTATCATAGTGCACTCGATTCAAAAGCTACCTACTGTATATCCCAAACTTGACTGGTTCTATTCAAACAAATTTATCTAGGCCTAGCCAAGCTAGGCTAGACGCATAACCTTGTTTATTGAACGAGTGGCTAGACATAGACCCCGGGGGGGGGGGGGCACTCGACCAAAAAAGTGGTAGGGGTGTGCCGCGGGCGAGACAAAAAACGGGGGCCTTGGAGCGGGCTTATTGTAAAAAGGAGGGTCCTCGGAACGGGCTTCGGAACTACAATTTTGTGAAAAGGAGGGTCCTTGGAACGGATCGCCAGCGTGCGGATGCACCCCTATGGAACGGGCATGTGTGCATGATGCAGCTAGCGCGGCCTCCGCCGGGTGCGCTCACGCAGAGACGATGGTCGGACAGCGCTCGGCAGCTGCTTTTCACCAAAATTGCAGCAGATCAATGCGACCGGAACGGCGTAACGAAAAATATGCGAAGCTTTGGAGCGGATTCTTTCTTCTTTTTTCTGGATAAGAACAAAATGCTATGCCTTGGAGCGGCTTTCCTTGTTTTTTTTCTCAATAAGACAAAAATGCTATGCCTTGGAACGGAAATTTGGATGTGAAAATGGGGGTCCCCTCCGCGGCACATACCCACTATGCATTATACACTGAGTGCCCCCCAGGCATAGACCTAATCAGATTTTAGATCATTTACAGACTATCACACATCACACAAAGTTTACTGAAACAAGCCTCTCTCTATTCATCAGTGTTCCACTGGACTTGAATAATCTTGTTCCACTGAGGGAAAATTTAAAAGTAAAAAAAAAAAATCCTTCAAACAGACAGATCAGGTCTAATGAGTAACTAGCAGTATGACTGTGATTCCCGGAACCACCTATATGTATCTGATACAAAAAATGTTAAAACAGCTATATCCGACTCGCCGAACGGCAGCCATATGAGAAATGTGATTGAGTCTGAGCCCATAAACAGTAAAAAAGAAAGAAAAAAAATTAGAGTCGCACGACCAATATGGGAGACTCTCTCCATTGAGTCTCCAATATGGGAGACAGTCTCCTATATTGGAGACTTGCTTTGCAAAAGAACAAAAGAAACACCAACAAGAGCATAATTTGTTCTCACCAAGGTCATGTCAGAAGCCCATTTGTTTTGTGTGTGAATGACAAAAAAAATCCTCATCAAAACAAAAGTAGGTCCAGTGAATTATCACAAGGTGAAAATGGGTTATTTTTCAGAAGGAATCTGCTTATCACATTTTTATTTGCCGCCAAAATCCTTTTGCAGGAAATGTAAACAAAGGAATAGGTCTCCCAAACTGGAGACTGTCTCTGAAATTGGATACCCAAATTCTTTACAAAAGTCTCTGATAATCTACCACATGGGAGACAGTCTCCCATATTCAGAGGCATCGATCCTGGGGGGGCAGGGGGGCGATCGCCCCACCAATGAAAATACTGGGGGGCAAACATCGTTTTGTCCCCCCAATAATTCCGCATGTGCAAAAAATAAAATATGATTGTAATGATACACAGAAATCAGCAAGTGAGATTGAGATACACAACTCATTCTTTATTTAAAATCGTGCTCAAAATGCCCGCTTTTCAGATTGGAATATAAAAATTTTCAGTTCGCGCTTCGCGCTCGCACCATGTCTGTAGCAAAAACCTTTACTTTTCATGATTAAATAGGTGAATAAAATGTCCCGTTTTCAGTTTTAAACCCCAAAAGAACTCCCGCTTCGATTTGCAATAATCTTTAGTTGGATCTTATTTTATTGATCTTGTTCTTCATTAAAAATTTCCATTAAACTCAATTTTTTCAGATCGAAGTATCAAAATTTTCAGCTCGCGCTCGCATCTATTGTTTGTTTTTAGATACCCATCTTAATCATTAGTACAAAAAATGCTTAGAATATAAAACTTTCAGGTGTCAGCTCGCTCTCGGCACTCGCATTATCTGGAGTGAGATATGTACTCTCCTCATGAGTTACTAGAAACAGTCCTAAATAGCCAATAGGCACCTTTTTCCTGTTATCGGGTCAGTATATGACAAAATTTCAGCTCGCGCTTTGCGGTCGCATTAATTTTTTGGTCAGATATGTGTCTCTATCTCATGAGTCATTTATATATATACATATACAGTCAGACCGCAGCTCGCGCGATAATGAGCATATTCACGAAGATTTATTCAGCGGCCCTCTAGCGGTCTCCGAAGGAAAACGTGCGTTCAATTTGGCTTGTTTTTCCCAGTGATTTGGAGGGGCTGAAGTTATAGCTCTGTACTGGTCGCTAACTTCAGTTTACGTCGAAACGAATTGTGGTAAGTTATTCTCAAGGCCTTCATCTACATTTTGATATATAATTTTTCATATTTCGACATTTTCAACCTTTCATTTTTACCTGTTTAATTGATGCTTATTTTAGTAATATTTTAACTACGATTTTGTAGTCGGAATTTCACTTTTGGTTCCTGACTTTGCTACATAACCAAACTGTTTCGATCGGGGTTTTTTATAAAGAAGAAAAGTCATTGTTCAAAATATGTCAGAACCAATTTGACGCAAACTCACCTTATATTTTTATTTTAGAGAAAATGATACCCTAAAAATCAAGAAATTTACGTTTTACCCGGAAGTAACCTTCGCGTTCACTCTACGATGGCGCGAAATAATGCTAAAATTGCGTTCGTCGCGGGTTGGTAGGATTTCGTCTTTGGTCCCATACGTTGAAACTTCTGTAATGATGACAGATGGCTCGCATTATTTATGTGACTGTGGACGGTGGACCTGTTTTTATTTGTAATTAAGATTTGATATAAACGAAGCTCAATAAGTAGATGTCTTCTAAAATTTATTTAATGATTATCAGGTTTCCGAATTCCATCAAGTTTTTATAGATTGAGATATTTCTTGATTTATGTTTAAAAAAAGTTAACCTTTTTCTAATTAGGCCTAGTCGAAGTTGAGTCCCATGATGATTTTTGCCACAGGCTGGGGTTAAGAATGAAATGATTATTTTAGACAGTCTACTCTATAGAAAATAAACAATTTAAAGTCAACTAAAAAGTTTGGTACTACCGTACTCGGTAGTATTTATAAACCATTTTGTTCAAATAAAAAAATGTGGCTGTCGCAGACAGTACAGTACTACGTGTATTAGTCTCTTACATGTATCATACATGTACTTTGAATGATTATTTAGTAATTTAGACTATTTATCTCTTTTTTTTGTCTCTTCTACACACAGATCTGCACACTTGCTGACTCTGGTCCCTGCTCGCTACTTCATTCTGGGAGATGTCTGATGATCCATCATGTACTGGTCGGACTGATTTGGACAAAGCCATTTTTCGTTTGCAAATTTTGAAGTGATAATGATACAACAGAAAATTGATCTTCATCGATATTGGAAACAAGAAAATTCAAGCACAGTTTTGGAGAGGACTAAGAATACTGACTTTGACAGGAATACAGCTTGACAAAAATATGTATACACAATTTAAAACCAAAGAACAGTTTTAATGTTACTAATGGTGCATTGCAAGAAACTTTCTACTCATTCACACATTCCAAAATCAAGGGTAAGTCCTTTGCTTAAACACAAACATGTAGTTGATTTGCAATTGAACATAAGTTTCTTGCAATGCCCCCATAATTATATGTCGTTCTCAAGCAACTCTGTTAATGTTATCCAATGTGCTGAAGGTTAAGTGTTTATGTATGTTCACAATTTTTTCTCAAAAGTTATAATATATTTGTCCTTTTAAACGGTATTCGAATGTGGTTACGCTTTGTTTTTGTTTTCCACAGTAATTATTGCATGTGTGAACAGAAGTGAAATATTTGTTGCGAAGCACTGTGTGAATGTTGTGTGATCATGGAGCTATGGTGTGATGGTATTATGATTAATTCATCATTTTTGTTGTAAGACTGTAAACCTGGTGGATGTGAGGGAGTGGCCTGGATGAAAGGAAAGTGAACATGTGTCCAATTACTGACTTGCACACTTTAAGACAATTTTGTTCGTGGATAAATATTAATGTGCATTCCCTACATTCCATGCAAAGAGTAAAGGAGAGGTCCACCCCAACAAAAAAGTAATTTGAATTTAAAGAAAAATAAAGTATTGTAGAAAATTTAATAAACATTATGATTCAAAATTTAAAAAATCATAATTTTGACATTTAGAAATTTGCCTAATTTCATTAAACAATTATATGCTCATCTTGGTCAAGGTGCAAATTACAGAACTGATTATGTCACACACACTCTAATTTCTTGTGTATTTTTTTGTTTGATACCTGTTCATGACATGTATGTTTTATTTTGATTTTCTCATTTTCTTTGACAAATTTTGAGAGATTTTAATTCCTCCATTAACATTCATTTGTAGTTTTCATGAATGTAACATATTGTGACTCGGAAGAGTTTTTATAACAAATTTGCTAAAATTGATATAATAAAATGCAACCAAAATTTAGAAAGTAATGTGATGTGAATGACATAATCAACTCTATTTGCATACCATTGTTTTGTGTATATAACTGTTTTGTGTTAAAAAAGGAAAATTTCTCTATTCAAAGAATTTTTTGTTGATGTGCACTTGACCTTTAACTCACTTCCCTTCCCACCTCTAGCCAAATAAATGTAATCAAGAACCTGAAAATCAAAAGTGATTAAGAAGTAAGATTTATTCATAGCTCCATGATTTAATAATACAGCCCTAAATAGAAATCCACATGAAAGTAAAAAAAAAAGAGAATAAAGCTGGGTAGGAACGGGGGAGGAATATGATTTAAAGAAAAAGCCAAAATATATTCCCCCCCCCGCGAAAAAAAAAAACTTCGACGGGTTCGAACCAGGGTCCCTGCACACGTCAAACATAGTGCCTACGCAAGTCGCCACAGATCGCTTTCGTACCACTTCCGGGTTTTTAATGCTATATAAAATGTTGTAAGTCTGTGCGCCGCTGTTGACCAATCAGAACGCGTCGGCAATTGTACTGCAATTCCAATCATTTTGCGATGGACATTGCCGTGGTTTTTTGTGGTTCCTGACTTTGCTACATCATGAAATTTCTTAATTTTTTTTTAGTCGTAAATAAGAAAGTCTACGCTTTATATTGATTATAATATCAATTTGACGCAAGTGTGATTTCTATGCAAAAATCCGCTCCGTTTATTCACACATATTTCTTGAAAAAAATCCTTTTTTCTAAGCTAAATATCGGTCTTCAAAATACGTCAAATGTGCATTTTATTCAATTGATCAGAAATTTCAAAGCCTTATCTATAAAATAAGACCAATTTTGTGAGGAATAAACGATTCTAATAGCAAAAAACACCTATCGGAAAGTTCGTCTTCACAGCTCATTACGTATGCATAACCACGGACGGCTATGCATACCGCTGAATAAAATAGAGCACTTTCGGACGGGCTGCGGACTGACTGTATATATATATATATATATATTTTGGAAAGTTGATTCATGATTTTTGTCCCCCCAATCTGAAAAAAGGATCAACACCCCTGCCCATATTGGCCGTGTGCCTCTACTGATAATGAAATTGAAAAAAAAAAGCAGCTCATCAGTGCATGCAGTGTTTACATGTAATTTCCAAGCGAATAATATCAATATTTAGCCAGGCCTAGATGACGTAGATCTAGACTTAGACCAAAAAACTTTGGTCTCTGTTAATTGGTTAACTCCATTGGCTCCACTCACCAATTACAGAGACCAAAGTTATAACTCGATCTGTACAGGTACAGCCTACAGGGACTCAATGGCCATCTGTTTATGTATTAAGTTCAGATAAACCAGGTAAGTGGAGTTGCACGACAGCCAAAGTAAGTCACTGTTTCTTGTCCTTTAGTTTTTTAAGTTTATTTTTCCCATTTTGGTGCATATCACTTTCAGGCCAAAAGGGAATACATATAAATCTTCTTTATTTTGGTCCAGTTCTTTTTATATATTTTTTATGAAATAAAGACAAAAATCGATGAGCCCTGTCGGTGGGAATTTGCATTGTTAACTTGTTAACCCCCTAATGGAGGCTGCACAATCGCAAGCCATCTATACGATTATGAGATTTAAAAAAACAAAAATGTTTTTTACAGACGGCTGCCAAGTGCCACTGCCAGCTAGCTGATCTAGACTCTACTTGGTTGGAAGTTAACCACTGATTGAAGGAAAAATGTAAACCTGTTCTCTGGACATATATATGTGTGCATTTGTCTCGCGGCAGCCAAGGCCTAGACCAAAAGCTTTGTTCTCTGTTTTGTTGGTTGTTCAGCTGAACTCCGTTGGCTTCACTCACCAAATACAGAGACCGAAGTTCTAGCCCGATCTGTACAGGGGACTCAATGGCCATAATTTTATGTACTGAAGATCGGATAAAACAGGGAAGTGAATTTGCGCGACAGCCGAAGGAAGTCACTGTTTTTGTTCCTTTCAATGTCATTTTTCTACGTTTTTTGGCAATTAATGCCAGGAGGGAATATAAATTTGCATTTTGGTCACGTTAATTTTCAAAATTTTTATTCATTAAAGACAAAAATTGAAGAGCCCCGTCACGACGGGGGGATTTTGCATTGCAATGCAAGTCCCCTAATGCCATCATGGTGATGGTGGCTGCACGATAGCGAGCCGTCTGTGTACGAGGAGAAATTTAAAAAAAAAATGTAAAAAACTCCTCGAAACAGACGGCTGCCAGCTGTCTACCAAGGCCAAGCTTACAAAATTTATACAATGCATGCAGCTGCAGCCGCGCCGCGCCGCCAGCCTATTCTATAGCTATGCCACATGACCAACACCAGGCTAAAGCCAGGCCGTCACTGTCGGCCCACGGAGTCGATACGTTCCGGATTCCGGGATATATGCAGACGTCCTTACCGTGCCACGGTATTTTTCAAGGCGAACCCGCTTTCCGTCGATATTTTTCACCGTGAAGTCATAAAAACTGTTATGCCACTCCCTTCTCCCATGACAACAGTTGAAATCTATCGTTATAAACACTACCAAAAGAACAAATACTCGATGAAAATTCATCCTGGTAAGTGCAATTTTTAGTTGTTTATCAGCAAGTAGCAAACCACATGGAGGCTGACATGTTAGGCTCAGTTGTAGAGGCATTTATAAATATGAAATTTTCATATATATATTTCATGAAGTTGCATTAAAATATCTTTAAAAATAAAACATAGTATTAAAATTAATTTTACGCTTCTTTTATTGCCGTACAGATAAGAATATAAATTAAAAAATATGTACATATCAAATACTTATCTTCACCAAAGATTTCTCTGTCCAATCAAAATGCGCCGAATTACAAGCGACGAATGGTTTGTCCAATCACGGCGCGGCAGGTTTAAATGTCCCACATATGCACAAAACAAGAAAACAACACGCCAACGATAAAAAAGCCAAGTAACAACAACAGCTGTCTGTGCCGAAAAAAACAACAATTTATCCAGTGACGTTCTTCACTTCATTTGTTGATTCTGTGGAGGTAAGTTTGTAGAATAATTTTGCATTTGTTAGTTATCCAACCACTCCAAGTTACTTGTTAATAATGCTATTTTTTGTCGGTTGTTTAAAGATTAGTTCATGTTATTGTTACTTATAGACTCAGGAGTCAGGACTCAGGAGCTCTAGAGCAGCGCGCTAGCGCCACGCGCCAGGGAGCGGCTTGCGCTGAGCTGGGCGCCGGCGTGGAAACGACCATGCAGCTGCAGCAACCAGCTAGATGAGATGGGGGGGGGGGGGGGTAGCCAGGAGGCTTCTAGAGAGTAAAAATCATTTACTAATGTAAGGTTACTCTCAACGAAGCCAGGCCAGGGGCCCGTTTCTCAAC
This sequence comes from Lytechinus variegatus, assembly GCF_018143015.1. Lineage (NCBI taxonomy): Eukaryota > Metazoa > Echinodermata > Echinoidea > Temnopleuroida > Toxopneustidae > Lytechinus > Lytechinus variegatus. The sequence continues at coordinate 8,235,471 of NC_054750.1, forward strand.
ACCGTCATAAGTCTAACTTCTTGACTAAATCGGAGATAGTGAGCTACTTGTCCGCTAACCGTTTCACGAAGCCCTCTTTACAGGCAAGATCGGGTATCTACTACAACCTCACTAAATATTTCTGACAACTCCGAACCTGTCACAACTTCTTTCTTAGTGACGTAGTGGCATCACATGGGTAGACTGACGTGCAAAAGTGCCTAGAAATTCGAAAATTTTAATCTTATGTAATCAATCATAGAGGTTGAAATTACATCACAAAACAAGTGGGATAATGCATTCAATGATAATTGTAATGCAAAGAAACTATAAAAACTGTTGGTAAAACACCACAAAACCACTCATTTTGAAATAGTAAAATAATTTAATCGATAAAGATTCTACCATGACATGTCAGGCCATCCATAACTGCGCTCCTATTCGTCGTTTTCAGACCCCTATTACCATTTGGATAAATTATATCTCTAATTTATGGATAGAATTCGTCAAATCGTATGTTTCGGTATCAAATATTAAAAAAAATTATGTTAAACTATATTTTGATGATGTTTGGAATCATAAAATACCGTATAATTATCATAATTTTACAAAGAAAACCGTTATGGTTTACTTTCGTAAACTATTGAAATTGAATATCCCGGGGGTACCCATCTCAACGTCCATATGTGATTTTTTTAGTCATGAAATGAATTATTCATAATTTCATTTTCTCAGCAATTGATTGCTCCAGTCTTCATGGCCTAAATATGTATGATGCATAATTTACCCGTGCTATTATTTTGAAAAGATGTATTTCCCAATTCATCACAATATTTGCAATTTTGTCATAACTTTTATTTTTGAAAATTATGCTAATTTTTGACTAAGGCTACGTCTCATCTGCTCTTTTTACCGATAGTATCGATATCAAGGTATTCTAGTTAGGAAGCCTTTCAAGAAACAGGTTTAGTAAGATTGGAACTAACTCTGTGGTTGGTGGATAAAGATATGACTAACTTGTCCATGTGTTGAGAAACGGGCCCCAGGTCTTCCTTCCTATTGATTTGCGTGTACCACCAAACAACCTGAAACTTTCACTCCCGAGATTTCAAATTCTAAGATCTAGGCCTAGTCCTAAACTTAAACTTTTAAAGTAAACAATAAAATATCTAAAGAGGACCATCCCTATTGGTTTTGGGATGTTGAGACGCTCTAGTCATAAAAATGTAGTAATTCTTTTTGGTAATTAGGCTGATCATGTGGAATGTAGTAAGTTTGCCATCTCAATTTGTTGTCCTTTATTATCTCTCCATTGTAGCCAAGTCCGGGTAGTCATGTCTCACTTCTACACCGAGCTAGAGAAGCTGACCAAGTTGGATGGTCCGACGGGCGGACCCGACATGAGGTGGCAGAGGAAGGCCAAGGAAGTCAACGGCTGCGGGAATGTATCCATGAACAAGAGTCTCAACAAGAGTCTCAACACCAGCTCCATGTCTCCCATGAAGGTGTCTAACAGATCTTTTAGTGCCGCCAAAACACCTTCCAAGACTCCTGGAGGAACCATCAGATCAAAAACACCTGGAAAAGGTACCTTGTAAACTGTACCCTTCATGCTGTTGACATCTGGGGAATGCTTCAGGAAGCATATTGTCAGTTTTTTCACTAACTAATTTGTTCTCAGTCAATCAGATGCATTGATTTCAGCAGCTTACTGCGATTGTCTATGAAAATCACTGACTATAAATATGGAATGCTCCCTGGTCATCAGAAGTTGAATAAATGTGTAGAGGTGCAGGGTATGTTGCAGAAAAAGGGGGATGGCATTTGGGTGCACCTTCTTGTCTACTAAAGAAAGAATTCATTTTGATATTCTATGATGCATAGCATGCATGGCTAGTAGTTCTAAATCACATTTAGCCATCAAGATGCTTATTATTTCAATTTCTATGATTAAAATGGATTTTGATGTGGAATATTCTAGTTCTATGATAGTGAACACCCCAAAATCAGCTATCGCATAGTCCTAACAATACATTTCATATCACTTATTTTCAACAGGAAAATCCAAGACCCCAACACGGACCCCAGGTGGAGACCGCTTCATCCCCAACAGGAGTGCCACCAACTTTGACCTGGGTAACTTCAAGCTCCATGATCAATCCTGTAACATGGGTGAGAACACTGACCCATCCCTTATGAGCCCTTCCAAGCTGGAGTATCAGAAGGCGATGTCGGAGAACCTGAACGGCGATCTCATGAATGCCAAGATCCTCTGCTATAAGAACAAGCCTCCCAGTGCACCTGAAGGTATGTATCAGTGGTTTAAAACCAGGGGCCGTTTCATAAAGCTGTTCGTAAGTTAAGAACGTCTGGTGATCCTTCCTTACACGCTAAACCATCGGCAATGAATATACCATTTAAGAAAGGATCATCAGTTCTTAAAGTCACTCTTAACTTACGAACAGCTTTATGAAACACCCACCAGGGATGGCCAGAGTGGGAAAAACTGGTGGGGAATAACAGCAAATACTGCCTCAATTATTTTTTTTAAAGGAAAATGTTAAATAGTTGGAAATGCATGGAAGCAGTACGATACATACTTGATTATTTTCAGGTATTGTCCATATGTTTCTCAAGGATAGCATTTCCCTGTACCTCCCTGTACATCTTAAGTTTTGACCCTTTATTTCCCACCTTGGTGGAAGATAGCTAAATTTCCCAGGAAATTGCCAATCTTGTTGATAACATTTTCAATTGCAACAGTTAAGTGTAGAAATCATAGATTACAGGAAACTCCATAAAATTTCATATCCGTCACCCTATAAATGTGAGATCTTCTTGAAATCAATTTTGTATTGTCTAGTCTTTAATGCTCTAAAAAATCATAATTTGGGTGTGCAATGAGATAATGGAGAACACTTGGAAAATATACAAAATGTTTTTTTTTTTCACAAATTGCACAATATTTATGCATGTATTTAATGACAGTATTTGTTACCGAGCTTCTATATTGGTGTTTATGTATAAATGCTAGCCTTGGACTTTTGAAATTCATCATCATCCATTATTTTCTCAGGCTATCAGAACAACTTGAAGGTGATGTATTCTCATAACAAGACACCCGGTTCAACCAAGAAGCCTGTCAGACATATACCCCAACAACCTGAACGCATTCTTGATGCCCCGGACATGCTTGATGACTACTGTAAGTACTAGGAACTGCCTGCCCATTGGTAGAAAACCATTTTGTCATAATTTTTGTCATATCTCTACGAGATAAGAGGCTACTGTGATTGTTGCACATTGAATTCCAATTTCTCTAAATCCATGCCATCCTTTCGCAAACAAGTCTATAAAATCAAAGTTAGTAAGTGAAAACCTCTTTAATAGCTATGAAGGCCTGAGGAAATCTGGGGGCATATCCTAAGTTCAGTAGCTTATACTGCACTTATAAATGCCATCAATTCCACATAGATATAGTGAGCTGGCAAGGATTATTAGAAGAGAGGAGGAAAAGTGAAACGAATATAACATTTTTTGATCTTACTAACATTGTGTGCATGACATGAAGTTGGCATGATATCAGGATATTGTGGTATTATGGGATAGTTGGCTGTGTCAGACCAAAAAGATGTTAAAAGATGGGAGGCGCTGCACAGTGGCTGCTGGGCCCACAACTGGGTAAAATGAATTTTCGGTCTACTTCAGATTTGTATTTGGAATTTTTATTTTTAAAATATGGATTGTACTCAGTGATGAAAAACATTAAAAGGGTGTAATCATGGTTTAAATGTGTATGTGAATGGCAATTATATGTATGCCGTGAGTCTTTACAGGAATATCTAAAGGTCCCCCCCCCTCTTTCTTACACAAAACCACCAGTCTCTTGACAACCTATTTATTTTCTCTCTAATAATTATTGTCCTCTTTAAACATTGTGAGTACTTAGAATTACTCTCTTATTTTTATGTTGTAAAGTGCTTTGAGCATTATACTTTTGAAGGGTGCTATAATTGCCAAAAAGAATGCACTCCTGTAAGTATTATTTTACTATTTCTGATGCATATACCTTTAGATCTCAACTTGCTAGACTGGAGCTGTCACAACCACCTTGCCGTTGCCCTTGCTAACAATGTATATCTGTGGAACGCAGCCAGTGGGGACATCAAGCAACTCATGCAGCTAGAGGGACCAGAGGACTACATCAGCTCGGTCAGCTGGATCACAGAAGGCAACTACCTGGCCGTGGGAACGAGCTCTGGAGATGTTCAGGTATGCTGTGTGATTGTTTAATTTGTTTTGTTTACAATTTGGGGGCAATTCACACTTTATTATATTCTTTTTTCTTGCCAGGACTGAGGATACAAGTTTATTTTACCCCAGCAGTCACATTGTGTTGATTAAAACAGAAATTTTTTAGAATAATGGTGGTTGATATTAAATGGTGGTGATTTTTTACCTGATTGCTTACCTGATTGCTTAGAAAATATATCTTGTATTTAAGAGTTGTATTTGTTTTTATTTTTCCTTACTAATCCAAATCAAATGTACTGTAAGGGCATTAGTATTCAACCCGTTTGGAAAGTTTCCTCAAATATATAGAAATATGAAATTTACCTGAATTTCAGACCCGTCTTATTTGCAAGAGCAAATGCTGGTTATTTTTTTTTTCAACCCATCGGCTGTGCGCTGATGATCAAATTATACGGCGATGGTGTTTGGCACTAGTATTCAATCTGTCAGCACTAGTATTCAACCTAGCGATGAAAGATGGCCCTGTCTCTCAATCTGCCCTTGTCCCATCCGACTATGGACTAGACCATTTGAAATGAGACCAAACATTGAATTAAAGCCAGAGACTTACATAGATCAAGATCTAATTTAGCAATCTAAACCATTTTGAGATTCGCTGTCTATCATCACCAGGTTGAATACTAGTGCAATTCAGTGCAAAATGTCATCGCTGCATAATTCGATCCACCGCGCGTACAGTCGACAGATTGATAAGGAAAATAACGATAACAGATTACCCTGGAAATAACAAAGGTATGAAATTAAGATAAATTCCCTATTTCTAAACATTTGGGGGAATTTGTCAAAATCTTTGAATTATGTCGGGTTGAATACTAGTGCCCATACGGTATGTTAGGTAAAATTTGCCTAAAAGTCATTCCCAAAGTGAAGGCCCTGTCACATATTACAAGCTAGTCTTAGCATGTGAGAAAAACAATTGAACGTTTAACTTCATTCTTCAGCAGACTATTGCTAGACAGTATGTGACAGGGTCTTTGTCTCTACAAACAGCTCCATGAAAAATTAAAAGATTTGATGTCCTTGTTTATCCATACATAGCTTTGGGATGTAGAGAGTGCTAAGAGGTTAAGATGTATGCAGGGACATGCAGCAAGAGTTGGTTCACTCTCGTGGAATTCCTACATCCTCAGCAGGTAAGTCCAACTCTTTGGCAGCACCAGTGTATAGGACTTTCTTGGCTGGGTGGGGTTTTCCAAGATGATTTACATGTGCTGAATTTTATTTTATAATCCATCTTTTTTATAAAAAAAAATCTGGGATATTGTATAATTACCTGGCCAAACTGTCTGCTTTTCTTTTTTTCTCTCTCTCTCTTGTTTTTCTTCATTACTTGAAAAATTATGGAAGCACTGCCATCTGCCCCAAATTGCACCACCCTGATGCCCATTTCATAAACAGTTACAACTATTGTAGCATTACCATTATGGTAACTACTAACTACCATGGTAACAGGGCTCAGCAGCCAGTCACAATCAGGGTTTCTGTTGTAAGTACAATAATGACAACTTTACAATAGTTGTAAATCTGCATGAAATTGGCCCCATGTCGTAGGTTTTTTTTCTCTGAGATGATCAAAGCTAGTGTGTGGGATACCTTTCAATCTGAGCAAATCATTTATAAAATTCATACCCTTGAAAAAATTAATGAAACCTATCAATGAACTCTATAGATAGTGACACCCCTTTTTTTTGGGGGGGGGGGGAATTCTTGGAAGAGGATAATAAATAAAGTTGAAATAGTATTCTGCTTTGTTTGATATTGTGTATCATAGTCAAATGATTTGCACCACAAGTTATGCATGACAATACATATAACTGGTGACTTGTTCTTGTCCTACATGTACATTCTATTCCCAGTCCATTTATTCAGCCTTTTTAAATCTGTTAATGAACTGAACATTTTCTTTCGTATTTGATTTCCTTATCATGCAGTGGTTCACGTAGCGGCAACATCCACCACCATGATGTGCGTGTGGCCCAATTCCATGTTGGTACCCTGGCTGGCCACACCCAAGAAGTATGTGGTCTCAAGTGGTCCCCCGACGGGCGGTACCTGGCCAGCGGTGGCAACGACAACCTTCTCAATATCTGGCCCACGTTCTCGGCCACGCCCTGTAATGTCCCCATTTACACACTCAACCAGCATCAGGCGGCAGTCAAGGTAAGGTGTCTTTAATGATCTCAAGAAAATTGGAGCTATTCCAGTATGTATATCTAACCCATACATGTAGGATCATCCTGAAATGATTTTCTCTGCTTTGTTTTTTAGTATGTATATAAGTAATGCTTTTGAATGATCATGGGTTGAGTAGAAATAATTTGTAGCAATTAGTTTAGTTAAGGACAAGTATTCAACACATGTGTATCATAATCCGATCTAAGACAATCCGATCTTTGATATACAACGTAGGGAAGGTCGACGTATGCAAGTTTCCCTGTATCTATTTCCTTTCTTTATTCCTATAGGCACTAGCATGGTGTCCATGGCAACCCAGTGTATTAGCCAGCGGAGGAGGGACAGCTGACAGACACATCAGATTCTGGAATAGCAACACCGGTTCTTGCCTCAACAGTGTCGACACCAAGTCACAGGTTCGGCAATTTTCTTTAAAGTCATTAAAAAAAGCTTTTCAATCTGGCATGGTTCCAATCCCATTGTGCAACACTTTGAGCTATGTAGTTATATGATACAGGCTCACTGAATGAACATTCACTTATTTTCTACTCGTATATACCACTATAGTCATGTTACCATGTAGCAAATAAATGGTACTTTTCTCCTCAAAACATATTACATGTTATTCAGGTACTTTCACTTCATGAATGAAATCATAGGCTTATTTATATTGAAATGTACACTACTTTCAATGGTAATTCTAAAAGGTACATATATTCATAACACTAGCTGTTATACCTCAATTTATCTTTTGTAGTGCATTAGAGTTTGGTCTAACTGTATAGTTTGAACTTTGTCCAGGGATACATAAAAATTGTTACAATAATAAATTTGAAATCTTAGATAAAAGCCAGTGAAATTCTTCAATCTTATTGGCTGATCATAGATTTGCTACAGAAATCATGCATTTTATTTGCAGTTATAACAAATCTTTATGAAATGGTACCCAGGATCGGAATCAAAATCACTGATTCAGGTGCTACCTCAATCATTCTATTCGTTTACGTCATATAGGAACGGTCAGAGCTTTGCAAGCCCAATGGTCACTTATTCATCAAAAATATGATTTCACAGCAAGGACACCACTAGTTGGTCTAATAGACATACCAGTATCCCCCTGTTTGTCTAATTTCCAGTGATGCTTTTCCCATTTTGTTTTAATGAGTAGTAGACTATGTTGAACTTAGGCTATCTTGGGATTGAAAATTGGAATAAGTGAGAATTAGACTTTACTTCAGCAACAGGACCAACTGATAGTAGACCAAATGTATTTAGCCCAAGTGTTATTAGACTATCTGGTAAGTTGACCAACTGCATGTAGACCCAGTGTATCAACTAAGCAGACATTGGAAGTGGCATTTCTAATTTTTCCTATCTGTCCCCTTTCCTAATTAGGTTTGCGCCCTCTTGTGGTCAAAAGAACATAAGGAGTTGATATCGGCCCACGGCTTTGCCCAGAACCAGCTGGTCATATGGAAGTACCCCACCATGGTTAGAATAGCAGAACTTCTAGGTGAGTCTACATCCCACATTTCTTCAGAAATACCATGTTCACTTTTCTTCTTCTTCACAAACACAGCAGAAAGACAGTAAATGGTACAAGAATAGAAATCTAGCTGCGGAAGTAATGTTCTTTATTAAGACATGAGTCACGCGATTTCATAGATTTCTGTCATGGGGGGGGCATGGTGTGTGATGACCATTACCCATATGCCTTTGTACAAAAAAAATGACTCCCTCCCTGATCTTTGCCTAGAAGGAATATATCTACATTTGCTACGCTCAACCCTGGTGGGCAATTTATAAGGCTTTTCGTAACTTATGGGTGGCTTTGCTAACAACTGGTGATCCCTCCTAGTGGTAAATGATATACACCATTGTTTCAATGATGTTGACTTAGTGCCAGTGAATGGAACACCAATCATTTGTAAAGTCGTTCATTACTCAAGAACAGCTTTATGAAACACCCACCTGGAATGTTATATCTGATTTACTGCTATGCAAGAACCCGCCATAGTAGTTATGATTGATTATATAAAAAAATGTAATTATGAAGAATGAGGTTGAAAAATAAAATAGAAGAAAAGAAGAGAAATAGAGATCAGAGGTAGAGGAAATGTTACTAGCTTCCTGGCCAGAGAGTCCATAAATTATAGATTAAAGAACAACAGTATATTATTATCCTTGGTCATCTAAGAAATGTGAATTTGATTCCGAGGACTTTTTCAACAGTTCATGCACAGAGCCCTTTATAATTACAGGACTAGGTTATAGTTACAGAAGGGCAAGTAAGTTTTGTTTACCATTACGACCTACTTCCCAAGTGGGATTTCCAAGTTATGGAAACTAAAAGGGCAATTACATGTACGTACTTTTAAGAAAGCAAAAGATAATATAAAAAAAACAAAAGTAAGATAATATGTTTTTAAGAATAATGAAAATATAATTTTGTTTCCTTGTTTCGTTTCCTTGTTCAGATTTGGCAAAACAAAAGTAAGGAAAGTGAGTGGGAAAGGAGGCAATAAATGAAATGTCACGGTTGCAAGAGACAATTATTTTTTCATTTTTTTGTTTATGTCTTGTTGCAAAATACCTAGGAGAAATGACATTCTTTTTATCAAACAGTATCATATACCTTGTCTACAGAAGCTTTAACCCTATCTAGGCCGGGGGGGGGGCCTCGGAGGCCCCCCTCAACGAATCGCGCGATATCTTCACCGCGCAAAATTTTTTGACCGCGCCGCTCACTGACTTTTTACTTTCAAGTCTTGCGCAACTTTTGAGACCAATTTTGCGTCACCCGGGTACGTGGTTCCGAAATTACGCAACATTATGTAAGTGCATGTCTGACCAAAAATTGCTCAAAAACGTGATTTCGTGTACAAAGTCAATGCAAATTGTGTTTTCAACCAAAATTCATAAATGCATGATTATTTTTAGTTTTGCTGGTCTAAATGTATTTATTTTATGCTTTTTATGATCACAGAAGAGTCCCCAACAAATTTCATTGAAAAAACAATGAAAAACAAAAGGTCAAAAAACAAAGAAATACATAAGAAATTGCAAAAAACAATATAATACATAAGAAAATGATTTGATATCGCAATTTTTTTCATGTACACTTGCTAAGAACACCACAAAGAGTTTCTATGCCAAAAATTAGTACATTTGGAGCTTTATTTAGGGAGTTAGAGGAAAAAGAATGATTTCTCATACTAATTACGCATAAATTAGCATAATCACTTAATAGCAATTCGCATGAAAAATCTTACTATACAATCTTGTAGATTATGTCCCAGGCAACCCGCGTGCCGATTTTCGGCGCGATCGCGCGGTCGACGGCCGAGATCTTAAGGGGGGGCCTGGAAGGCCCCCCCGGCCATATGAACTCCCAAAATACCCCGGCCTAGATAGGGTTAAAGTGCCGTCAACTTGACGAGATGGGGAGATATTTTGTCTTGCTACATTGACATAATTATGTCAACATGGTGAGATGTGTCGTTGAGTCGATTTGTTATCATTTAGTGATCCTATTATTTTAACAGCAAATTCCCCTTCTCATACATGTAGGGGCTGATCCAGGTTTTTCCCGGGGGTGGGGGGGCACATTTTCCCAGGGAAAATTTGACGCAAAAAAAGTCCTTACTTGTGTATGAAGGACATATTTACGTTAAAAATATAGACCGACTCTCAAAAAAAGGGGGGGGCACAGGCCGCAATGTTCCTCCTAGATTTGGCACTGTCTTCTCAGATGTATTATAAGCAGCCTTTCACAATTACTTTGAGATAGTTTGCCCCATTATTCAAATTCACAACAATAATTAAGCTTATTTTGATATTTTTCCAATATTTGCTTCAGGTCACACCTCACGCATCCTCCACATGTCCATGAGTCCTGATGGCACGACAGTTGTCTCTGCTGCTGCCGATGAAACCCTGAGACTCTGGAAGTGCTTCGCCGTTGACCCCAAGACCAAGAAGGAGAAGAGCGCCAGCTCGACAAAGCTGCCCAGAAACAGCATCAGCAAAATGCAGAATATTCGCTGAAAAGCAAAGAATGTAGAGACACTTGTGCTCATATCAGGGAGTGCGTTGAAGCCGTTTGGGAAAAGAGTGGTCCTGTACCTGGGCCGTTCTGGGTTCCACATCTCTAAGGTCTGCAATCAATCGCTGGATGTCAGTTGAGATTTTAGTTGATTGCATGTGCATTTTGTTCAAACCACTGACAATAATGTTGATAATGATGTGAGTCATCAGGAGCAGTTCATGAAAGGAATTGTCAGATGTTTTATCTGACAAAGTCTCCTTATTTCCTATGGCCAATAATCATATCAGATATCAGCTATCTTATTTTGTTAGGACAAGCACTTCCGGTAGCAGTAAGCGCAGTAGCTGATCAGCACTACCGTTTGCAGCTAGCTAGCTCAACTTATTGTGAATGTGCAGATTTCATCGTTTCTTTAGTTCTTAAGAAATTTTAATTTGCTTGCGCAACCATAGATCTATTTCGAGCAATGTGTACCTTTGGGGGGTGGGAAGCAGCGATTAGTTGTTTGCACTATGATTTACCCCTTATAGCACATCCAGGTACTTGGTAGGAAATTTTTGCTATCGATAGTTGAATTATTGGCTGTATATGATAAGGGAATTACCACAATAACTAACATGCTTCTTAGCCATTAAAAATGATGTCATGTAAGGTGACAAACGTCGATTAAAACCTTCCGGGATGACGGAATAGTTTTCCAGCCATCGCATTGCAATTTGCTCCGCATCTTGTTATGACTGCTACACAAAATTTCCTTTGCGTAGAAATTATTTTCACAGGACTGTAATGAACATGTATGAAAGCTTTTCTCCGACAACTGTAAATGCTAATCAAATTTGAGAAGAAAATTTTTCCCTGCTATTAATAAGGAACTCGTACTTATTATCTTGCATTTTCTCAAAAAATTATTTTAAAAACCTTTATTTTTCTTAGAAAAGGAATATGTTTTGATCAGTGTCATGTTGCTACTATCAATTAAGAATTGATGCTTTGGGTATGCAATCTTTTTATCATCCCTTTTATTATTACATGTATAAAAGTTTGCCAGCATAAAGTACCAAAAAGTGTAATCACTTTATTGCACAATATTGTACATGCAGTTTTTCAGGATAGAGGTTTAACATGTGTTGGGTTATGGTATTCGAATCATGGTTTATTATTACAAGTTCAAACATGTACTGTTATATATTTTATATTTATTTCCAATTTTATTGCCAATTTAATATCCATGTTTTACAATGTTTCTTATTAGCTATGTGTATTTCATTCTACTCCGACAGGAATATTGTGGTATGATGTTTTTTCTCAAGACATCAATTTCACATCTTTTAACAAAATCATTTTATGAATTATAGAAAAGAAGGGTTTCTTGACTCTCCATTGTTTTATTCAACTTGTTTTAACCAACTTATCATGTGTATTTATGTTAATCTTTCTTTATCCTTTATCTCTCAATTTTCTTACAAAATGTTAGATTCAAACTTGATTATGATTTCATACACACTTCTAACAAGATCCAATTAATAGGAAGATAAACTAACATGAATATTAAACATATTTCTTAGAATATTTATCAGCAATAATGCAGTTGAGGAGAAAACATACAAGACTGTCACTATCTCCTTTTGACCAATTCTCATTACGAAAAATGTAAATAGAGTTCTGTAAAAAGCCATGATAAACAAATAATAGAATGTACAAATAATATTTTGTAATCAAAACATGAAGTGTTTCAGTCAGTTGTATATGGTGTCTTGTGTATACTTGTATATTTAAAAGTAGAGGAATGCAAGAAGGAGATGAGAATGAGAAAGAAGAGGAGGGGGGGGGGGGGGTGGGCTGAGTGGGTGAAAGAGGAGGATGAGGGGGATAGAAAAGAAATGGGAGATATATTTGAATAATGCCTAATTCATTGTGCAAGGGTACATTTCACCTGCTTTCAATTTGTTTTTGTATCTCCATCGATACGCTAAGCATATGGAATAAATAATTATCATAACCACGAACAGAATTGAAATGCCATTTATACGTCACGTATAAAATTGAACTAGACAAATCAGCACTCCGAAGTGCAGTCACTATACACGCTCTTTAAGAGCTGAATTAGCACTTCATTTTTTAGAGTGTAAACACGTAGGGTTGGGGCAAAAAGGACATCCTTTATCAAGCATTTTAATTTTGTTATATCATCCCCGCAAATTTGACCCTAAACACGTAGCTTTCCTAGCGAAATAGATACCCTTTTTTCATTATTTTTGTGTTTTTGACACCCTTATCATCTTGAAAAAAAGACATCCTTTTTACGTGTTTTTTGGGTCGCGCCATGGTATCCACTCGTCAATGTAAGTGCCCCCCCCGGGATAATATATTGATATTAATTCAGCCCTATGTCAGAGGGACATTTTTTTTTTTATGGACGCGCTGTATACTAATGGAACCTGGTGGGTTTTTCATAAAGCTGTTCGTAAGATACGACTGACTTTACATGTTTACGCGCGCCTGGTGATCATTTTCTTATGCTATGTGATATCTTTATGTAATACCTAAGAACATGTTCCAGTCGTGCGTAAAGTCGTTCGTAACTTTAAGAACAGCTTTATGAAACACCCTCCTGGTGGGTGTTTCATAAAGCTGTTCGTAAAGTTACGAACAATTTTACGCACGACTGGAACATGTTCTTAGGTCATGACTCAGTTATACAGGGGTTATCACATAGCACAAGAAAGGATCACCAGTCGCGCGTAAAGTCATTCGTATCTTACGAACAGCTTTATGAAACACTCACCAGGGCTGTTGGAGCAGTTTGGGCCCAAGTTTGGGACTCAAATTTATGGTTCATGCATGTTGCCGTATGTCGCCTCATACAGTTGAGGCCAAAAGTTTACATGCACCCATGGTATTCAGTGAAATTTTGTTCGCTTGCCAAACAGTAAAATTTAAATATCTTCATAATATAAATACTATACATGACGAATTTGGTATCAAATAAAAGAGCGTATTAAAGTGATTGGTTAACATTGGTTTGACTTTTAAAAAATCTGAGCTAGAAGGTCATACTTGTCGCCTGTGTCTGTGATATGTTACTGTAACAAAAATGAAGCCCATAAAAAATCGCGTTCGAAAATAATTATTTAGTGCTTAAAAAATTGAAATATAAAGTGACCGGAAACAATTATGTGTAGTATTTAGGCGTCTATAAGACACCTATTTACAAACTCGGGGTTTGCCTTGTAGTTTTAGCTTTATTAGTTCTAATACATGCACTTGTACACATGTTTCATCTTGGTTTGAGAATTTTTTAAATCGGCTGCTCACACGATTGGAATGCCGCTGGGATTAACGTATATTTTAGATGGAATGTTCTTTGAGGGAAAAAAGTAATATTCGTGCAAAAAGTACAATCATAATTATGTTTGAGTTGAGAAGTAACTAGCACAAATATGAAATGTTTTGTCAAGTTTTTATTTTTAATTTGTCTCAAATATGAAGATTTTTTGGGGAAAAATTACACCTAAATATTTTCCAACTCCTGGTGACAAAGCAATGTAATGAAGGGACATGACATACTCATTTGTTTAATATCAAATTCGGCATGATAGCACAAATATTTGATAAGATACAGCAAATTTTATGCCCGGGATTTTATGATGTTTGGCAATTGTCAACTTTTCTTTTAATGTCCTGGGTGTATGGCCTCAACTACCTGATTCCCCATTATCAATTTATTTCTCTTTCTTTTCCGGCTACAACCTGAACATTAGCAGACCCCTTTTTAGACGGAAAGGTATGTCCGAAAGCATCCGCCTTGCATGCACTCGTTATCTTGATTAGGCTATATAGGCCCTATAGGTAAATAGTAAAGCGAGTGATGATAGTAATTGTTTCTTCCCCGGAAAACATATAAAGCAACGGAGCAACGGACGATTGAAAATCCAAAGCACGTTAACTCATTCATTACAGATGTCGCAAAGAGAATTCCAGATCGAGCACGTTGATGATCATGATCGACAATTGTGAAATCAACCATTTTAAATGGGAAGTCGCAGTCGGGGTAGTCGATTCAGACAGCCAAATGGCGCATTATGGAGGAAGGCATTATTAAAGGACAAGTCCACCCCAACAAACGTTGGCTTGAACAAAACGAGAAAAATCCAACAAGAATAACACTGAAAATTTCATTACAAAAACGGATGTAAAATAAGAAAGTTATTACATTTAAAATTTTCCATTATATTCACGTAACAGTTATGTGCATATCCTTTTCGGTATGCAAATGAGGAGACTGCCAGGCGCGTAGCCAGGGGGGGCGGTAGGGGCGGTCGCCCCCCCCAAAAAAAACGCCCCCAAAAAGAAAAAAAGAAGGGAAAAAAGAGAGGATAAAAGGAAAAGGGAAGGGAGGAAAGGGAAGAAAGGTAGCTTTGTGTTTTTTTTTCTTTATTTTTTTCTCAAAAGAGAAACTCCTTCACTCTTCTTGATCTAAATTTATATATGAATTTTGCTTCCGCGCTGCGCGCGGTTAAATGACAATATTGAAGTTCGCCATTGTTTCCCCGACCTTTTCTCTAACCCTGTTTTTCCACCTCAGCTATGTGCTTCTTGCCAGTTAGAGTTAAAATTGTATACATTAGGGCATGAATTTGAGTAAGGTTAGGCCGAAGTAAATATATGAAGTTATCTTTTTTTTTCAATTGATCGCGCAACTTCTGGTCTGGTCGGCTCCGAGCGGGTAAATCTTTATATCAGTTTCTGCCGTCACCTCCATAAAGTCAACTTCTCCCGCTTTTCAGCTCATTACTAAACAATCATAATTTTGGAGCAATTAGGTTCCTAATATAAAAAGAGGAAGGTATGAAATTCGTGTCGTATTAAATAAAAAAGTACAATATTTTTTATCAAATTGTATTAAACTTCATGTCATTTCCCTGTATACATTTACCTCCTGTCCTGTTTTGCGCCCTCAGTTTGAAATTTTGAATGACACTTAAGTTTCTTTATATTCAAAATGAAGCGCTACAGGATAAGTCAAAGAAATTAGGCATCCTTTTTTTATATAGAAAGATAATTTCAATAAATCACAGAAGTTTCAACTTTTTGCGCACTATTTTCCTTGTAATTAAGTTCAATAATCTTAGAAAATCAATTGAATTAGAGCCGATTGGGTATAGAGATATCTACATTTGATGAAACGTCCGCCCTTTGAAATTTCAGAGTTTCATTGCTCTGCGCGGGGAGGAATATCTTCCTCTACACTTCTTCTCCTCTGTTTTGCGAGTTAAAAATATGCTAATTTGGTTGTAATCAAATCTGATCTTTCCAAGGAAAGTATTCAATATATCTTTGAGAATACCCTTTTCTCGGGACCCTTTTTATGGCAAGGAAAATTGATAAAACGCTTTAGCTTCCGCGCTTCGCGCGGAGTTATTATCATTTTAATTTCCTCCATTGTATACCCCTTTTGTGCGTTCACAATCACTTTTGAAAACAAGGTTCAAAATCGCAATATAGTCAACCGAATTGGAGGTACTAGAGACAAGAGAAACGGCTCCTTTTCATTTCAATTTATGAAATACTAAAAGCTTCGCGCTTCGCGCGGGAGGGGGAAACTCCCCCTCCCTGCACCCACCCCCTAGGAAGCGCGCTTCGCGCGCTCTGTAAGTGTTGGCACGCTTCGCGTGCATTTACCGCCCCCTCCAAAATGAAATCCTTGCTACGCACTGTTTCTTTTGTATTTTATGATGTGAAATATGAAATGTTCTAATTTTCTCTTCAATTTCAAGTGAAACATTAATTAATTCCTCCCTGAACATGTGGAATTAGCCTTTTTAGAAATATTATATGGCTCTGTCACGTTGGTCCTTATTGTCAAATCTGTAAAATTGAAATATAATTCAAACAATATAAAACCAAAGAAAGGAACATCATCGACCGTCTCATTTGCATCATTTGGTTGTGCATATCACTGTTTTGTGAAAAATAAGCGAAAGTTTAAAATGTCATATTTTCTTATTTGAAATCCGATTAAATTTTCAGCATTATATGCTAGCCTATCCGATATAATTATGTGTCGGGCTAGTGGGCAAACTATACTGACGGGCGCGGGTGAAGCCCATCAGTCTGCTTCGCGCGACCAGTAACTTGCCCATACTATAGCCCGGCGCATATCAGATATAGCATTCTGATATAATTTGATATTTTTTCTTCTATATATTCAAATTAACATTTTTCTGCATGGGTGGACTTGACCTTTAATAAAGAGAGAGAGAGCGATCGGCCAAATGATTCACTTAAGCAAATGAATTTCCTCCACTTCCTCATACTTGATATTCTTCTTTTTCCCCTCCTCATCCTTCTTCTTTTTTCATTCACTGATTCACCTCTTCATCTCCTTCTTCTTCTCTTCTTCTTCTTCTTCCTCCTCTTCTTCTTCTTCCTCCTCCTCTTCTTCTTCTTCTTCCTCCTCTTCCTCGCTCGATCCCCTCTATCCCTCTCGTATTTTGCTTCTTTTTCATCGTCTGCTCCTTAATCCTTCTCTCTCTCTTTTTTTGCCATTCTCTTTCTTTTCCCTTCCTGAAATCATACATTATTTTAATGTCAAAGAAGTCGACCAAAATTACATTTCTCTGATTGGAGAAGAAGCATTGAAATCTCAGGAATGAGAAGTTCAATCGGTATACATACTAAATCGTATATCAAGTCCGGAATCAAGTCTCATTTTGTCTTCGAAATCTCATTCACCTCTTATATATACTCCCACGGCGCCACGGCTTTACCATGATGCGTATATATAAAGGCGTGGGTTAACATATATTTTACTCTTAATCTGAGCTGCAAGGACTCTGACTGCTTTATGTGTTATAAAACACGAAGCTCAGTAAAAGAAAAGTTGCGCCCGAACACAATTTAGTGCTTCAATACTATGAAATATGAATTGACCATAAACACCAACTTCATTTCATCCCATACACTAACATGTATCAGTGGCGTAATGAGACAAGCATTTTGAGGGGCCAAACATGGCGGAAGGGGGGGGGGGCTAAGCGGTGTGAAGTATGACCACCTTCGTGCATCTTAATATTTTTTTATGCAGTGAAAGAAAAGCATGATCACCCATCGAGTAAAAATTTACCCAATATTGGGTATGGGTAAAAAGGGAACATACATGTTTGATTGGTATTTCCCTCCCTCAATCATGTCAATATTGGGGAAAAATGCATGTTTTAAGGGCAAGTTTTTCTACGCAACATTGCGCAAAATTGACAAAATATTGACAAAATATATATACCCTTAAAACATGCATTTTGCCGAATATAAGGGAAACAAATTACCCAACAAACATGCATGTTCCCTTTCTGCCCAATATTGGGTACGTTTTTACTCAATCTTTTTTTTAGAGTGTAGCTCACTTAAACTCAGAATTATGAAACAAACCCGGTGGGTGTTTCATAAAGCTGTTCGTAAGATAAGAACGACTTTAAGAACAACTGGTGATCCTTTCTTGTGGTAAATGGTATATTCATTGGCGATGGTTTATCGCGTAAGACAGGATCACCAGTCGTTCTTAAAGTTGCTCTTATCTTACGAACAGCTTTATGAAACGGCCCCCAGGGCCATAGATTCCATTCTCACCAAATGTCCAGTGCGGGGGTTGTTAATTTTGTTTGACGTTACGTATAGGGGTACAGGTAACATCACTTCCTCCTTCGCAAACAAACAGATTTGGGCAACTAACTGTCCACACAACAACTGGTTAAAATATCATGCTCTGGGTAATTTTCAACCAAAGCACACATTATTGGTTAAAAACTACCTAGAATTGGATGAATATTAGATTTTTAAAGTGTATGTAAGCTAACAGTTAAACGGTACACACTTTTCACGTTGAAACTCTATTTCAATTTATCTGCTTTCTTCCCCCTCTCTTTTCTGTTTATCCTTTATGGGAGGTGGTCGCCCACGTGCCCCCCACCCCCCTCACCGTGACGCCCCCACGGGAATGACTATAATGATAGATATAAATTTAAGTGGCTGTTTAATTTTGAACCCGGAACTTGAAGTGCATTCTCAAAACTAGAGTATTCGTAACAACTAACCCAAGTCAATCACACTTTTCTCTGAAGAGCTAAGGTTGATAACTTGAAGCCAGAAATCTATAGGGCCTATCAACTTGACATGATAGTCTCCAAGCACAGACTCGTATTTGACATTTCAACCAAAGACTGTCTGTATCATTGACTGAGAAAGCCAGCCACAGTAGGCCTGCATAATTATAATCTAGTCTCACTGCTTCAGATTCTGCATTTTATGCAGTATATGGGAATTGCGAAAACCAAGGGTCTATACCTACAGATTACATTATGGCATGGAATAATATGCCAAACGGTAACCAGGGGGCGTTTCACCAACATTTTTGTCCGACAAGTTGTCAGATCTGACATCTTTTCTTGATTCTGATTGGCTGAGATGCACTTTAACTATGGTAACTGTCGGATATAAATGGGACTTGTCGGATAAAACGTCTGACAATTAAATGCTCCCCAGATGTCATTTTAATGATACTAGGCTCATAAAAGATGGTTAGTATGCATTACTTCTCAGATCACATGATCACAATGACAATTGACTCCTGCCCGACCTCCGTGGCGGATCGAAAGGGAGGACCATCCCTCCCCTGGATAGAAAACTAATTCAGTATTTATTTCTTTTTAAGAGGGGTGATTGGAGTACTAACTTTTTTTAAATTTATATTTACTTTTTTATTATTATCATTTTGGGGGGCTTTTCACAGAATACTGGGAGAAAAAAATGTGGGCCCATCCATCTTTCGCCAATGCCCCACCCCCAAATCACACACAAAAAGTTACTGGAAAATTCATTCACCATAGTTCCACTTAGTCAAGATACAAAATTGAAGATGAAAGCAAGAGAAAGAAAAAGAGATGATTTGTTGAAGGAAACCTAAATAACTCGGTTGATCTCATTCTCCCTGAGCGCCGCTGTCCGATACCTTCCATTTGCTAATCACAGATCTGCTTGACCTCATCGATCTTGCTTTCTACGTAAGACGTACATTGTGTGTGATTTTGTTTTAGACGGAAGCATCAAAGTGACATCTACTAGACGAGATGGCGTGGTAGGCTTATTTGATGTTACCGTGTCACTGATATACGCAATTATTGCAAAATCAAATTCGATAAAAAAAATTATTTTAACGAGAACGTAATTCGCCATGATGACAGTTTTATAGAAGTCGACTTTGCAAGATCACGTATCCGGGGGGCACTACATTTGAAGATTAGACAGCAACTGCGAGAATCGTCCTGAAGAAATACATCTTAAAGGGATGGTCCAGGCTGAAGATATCAATTTCAATAAATAGAGATAAATTTCACATAGCAAGGTAATGAAAATTTAATCAAAATCGGACAAGAAGTGAAGATTTGCATTATTCCAGATTTTCTTTTATGAAATTAAGTTTATTAAAAAAATTTCACTTAGTACTAAAATAATTGGATTGACCACTGACCAAGTGAATTGTTATTTATTGGAGCAACTTATTTCGTCATAACGGAGACACATCATTTACACATATGAAAGAATGAAACAATATGATTTCATGTGATAACATAATAAGAAAAGGGGAAGTCATCGTCAACACCTAATGAATATTCATGACAACGTGCATAAATTGTTTTCGCAAAATATTGAAAAAATTTAAAATTCAAGAACTTTGTTAATTGTTATCCGATTTTGATGAAATTGCCAGCATTTTGCTTTGTGAATTTTACTCTATTCATTTAGACATAAATATTTTTAGCCCGATCTTGTGCAGATGTCCCAGATTGCGAACAACAGTCGCGCTTTAGGCAAGGGACCTATTTTTTCTCACTTTGGGGATCGTTTTTTACACACTATTCGCGTTCGGCGCCTACCCGGAAACACCCCCTTTTCACATTTTTGTTTTCTTTTTTCTGATACTGTCCCCTATCCAATAACAGTGACCCCCCGGGAGAGGCGTACCTGTCGATGTAATAAAGCGAGCAAGTCGACACGGCAAGATAAAATATCTTACCATGTAGACATTATAAAACTATTAAGTAGACATGGCAAAATTAAGGTGAGAACCTTAAAGGACGATATAAGGCTATTTTAAGTCGACAACGCAAGAAGAAATATGTCGCCACATTATACAGATATTGACTGATGGGGTGTGTAATATTATCCAGATATTGCCTACCTAGAGTTTGAATATAACATTTCCTCTCCCCGATGGAGTTATATTTTTCCCAAGGGAATATATTTTGCCCGAAGCGCGCAGCGCTGAGGGAAAATATTATCCCGAGGGAAAAATATAGCTTCGGAGGGGAGTTGAAATGTTATTTATTAAAACGATAGACCAGGCAATATCTGTTATATTATATAGTATATGTGGATTCGCCATCAGAAATTGCATTCATCATCTGGTTCAAGAGCGAAATTCTTGCTACAGCTCTGATCCGTCTACGTCATAATAGATTTTTTTTTTAAATACATCAAGCGCGTTCTTCATGCAATCGACGCGTTAACACTAGCGCGTACATCAAATAAACTATCTTGTTGCGCAACTTGTATGCAGCGAGTGACGTCACCTTAGGTGATATAACGCCGCAATTGAAAATACTTATATAATATTGACTGGCCTTGAGGGGAACATCAAATATATTGCCAGCAAATGAATCATATTGGCCCGAGTCTTTAGACGAGGGCAATATGGGTCATTTAAGGGCAATATATTTGATGTTCCCCGAAAGAAGAGCCAGTCAATATTTTTATTATCATCCAAATCAGATATCTAAAGCAAAAATCATGATAATGGGGATATTTCTTTTAAAAATAGAGTTCTATTGTGTCATGTTAATATCGGTCTAGGCTCTGCACTTAACCATTATGACGTACTTGCAAGCGCTCGGATTCAGCGTTGTCTTTATTATGACGTATATTGTTGGTGGGCGGATCCTTATGAAGCGTATCTCTTTATACGCATCCACAAATGCCCGGATGTGAGACCAGGGAAAATACAAAGGTATATATTGCTTCGTCTCTGCATGCAAAGTAAATACGCGCATTGAGACCGAGGAAAATACAAACAATATACCTACCCTTCCCGATATTCAGAAAATGTAGGGCAATACGGTTTTGTAAATGACCAGCTCAGATGTCTGATACGGGTGATAATACGCAGTATATTCCCTGAGGTGACGTCAAAACCTAGAATATAACAAATGCGATCCTCGCAGCTATGGTCACGTGATGGCGTATTGACCTATCACTGATTCGAATCTACATAGCCTATGTAATATAAACATTCTTTGGACCGCCGGATTTGCATTTTCCCGAGGGGTTATATTTTCCCGAAGTGCGCAGCGCTGAGGGAAAATATTAATCCTTTAGGTGGTCCAAAGAATTTTTTTTTAAACACCCCATCAGTCAATATCTGTTATATTAGATAGCCTCTAATGATGAAGATAAAGTTAGGCCTAACGATGCGTGCAGCATGTTTATGATATTCAGTTAGTGATTGAACGTTAGATCTTGATCTATAGATATCTAAGTAACGTTAGTCTAACGCAGTGAATGACCCTTTTCTAATCAAATCAATTTTGTTTAGGCCTAAATTCGAGCCCAGTCCGGGTCCAGGACCCAAGGCAGGCAGATGATGGTAACATCTAATCCACAAGAGGGTGCCATACACGTAGAAAAATATATTCATGGACCGGTTGGTCAATATATTCATCGAAGGTGGACCGGCTGGGAAAATACATTGATATCGATCATATCACGTGACGCGCTATTGGCCATCGCGCTTGGCTGTCTGTCTTGGCTATCTAATATAACAAATTATATGGGTATCAAGTCGACACGGCAAGATATAATATCTCACCATGTAGGCATTATAAAACTAATGGTAGACGTGGCAAAATTACGTATCTCACCATAAAAATTATGGACAATATAAGGCTATATTAAGTCTACAACGCAAGATGAAATAAGTCTACATGACAAGATCTCTCGCCATCTCTTCAAGTAATGGTGCTTTTGGTATTATAAACTTCCGTAGTTTTGACTGACGATCGTGTCCTGTCTTTTCTATAGGCCCATGTGCCTAATCATTCATCACTTCATCACTTTTCCAGGGAAGAAACATTGCAATTAATCTTTTTTCAAGTAGAGGCAACAATATGCACACGTCGTTGTGACTCATCTCACCTCCTGGTGCAGTTTGATTATAACCTATAACAGTATTACATGGAAGAGCAGTAATAGGGTGGATAACTGTCTCGAGGGTCAGCTTCTTCAGACTTTTTAATTTACATTGGTCTCAAGTGAAAGTGAATAACATGACAAATTCCGGAGCTTAAAACAGATTTTTTTTATACTAAAAATCTAGAAACGGGACATTCTAAGCACATATGCACCAAAAACATCAAACGAAACACGGGGGAGTCTATACAAATATGATGAATTTGAGGTATTTCTTTTTAAAATTTAATGTAGTAAATTATTATGCCTGTTCTGGTAAAGACCCGATGGTCGATTGGACATGAACATTGAGGGCTTTCTAATTATTCTTTCTATATAGGCCTAATACAAGCGGCTAATGAATGATAAAATTTGAATGGAGGGCATGGAACCCCAATATATTTGCAATCAGTGACGTATCTGAAAAACCTTCTGAGGGGGAAAACTTGTTTGACAACTTAACAAAAATCATCAAAATTCTGGGTGGGGGGGGGTGACACCCAGCCATTTAGTGCCCCCACTTCCCCGTAAGCTAGCACGTGCAATGAATAGAAATCAACAAGAGAACAATAAAATGATACTCAAATTTTCGCTACTACGCATAGTCCACATACATGACATAGCTGGGGCCGCGGAACGGTTTTCAAAGTGGGGGCTGAGCCAAAAGTGGAGGGGGGGGGGGGGCTGACCATGTAAAAAATCACAATCATAATATGGTAATTTTTACGTTTCTGTACACGTTTTTAGAAAAAAGTGGGGGGGGGGGGCTGAAGACCATCCCAGCCCCCCCCCGCTTCCGCGGCCCCTGCATAGTAAGACAATCTCTGACGCAATAAATATGAAATATTCTATTTTAATAACTCCTATTTTAATATCTCCAGGGACGTCACCGTGGACGAACAAAGATGGCATATTTGATCGCCGCATGCTGAGAAAAAGGTCAAAATACACCAAATATCTGTCGATAGAAGATTCCAATTTCATTTTTATTATCTTCCAAAATGAAATCTTAGAATCATATATCTTCCTCAAAATGATGACTTTGTTAAATAGAAAATAAAAAATACGACGTTGCTAGTAAAGCGCATATCACTGCCCGTAGGCGTCTCTATATGCACTTCATAGGAAAATAGGCAAAGAAAGAGAGAGGATTAAAGCTATTGGGTTCATTTGGTTATATACCGACGGGGGGGGGGGGGGCATTACAACTGTAATACAATAGAGAAAATTAGACCGTCTTCTCCCTATATATTCATATAATATTACGATCAGAACGTTATAGGCCTATTGCAGGATCTGAATATTATCTGCTGAATTTTACTCTAGTAATTAATGACAAATAATATATCTTTTGACCCCGGAGTATACCCATTTAAATGGGAATGGTCTTGTCCACACATTATGCACTGCGATTTTCTGAGATTTTCGGTATTATAGGGGGAGGGTGGAGGTCTACTCCCGGGTCTACTCTTTCCATGCATACTTTTATGTACCGTTGCGACGGTAAGGTAAATTACTACATTTTTAAAGGGAAATCCTGCCCCCACTGACGTTCCTGGCATTAAAAATAAAAGTAAAACGATCACATACTCTCATTAGCGATACACACATATATATATATATATATATATATATATATGGGGATGTGTGTGTATGTATAATAAACATATTCCCATATACACAATATATGACAATTATAAAAGAATTGAGTTTTTATTGAATTTGTGCTGGTACATGATTTGAGATCTATTCATCAGGTACTTTTCAGTATTAACATGCTAAGAATAAATTTCAACGCCGAAATTACCGCCACATTTTTCTTTTATTTGACTTGATTTCATTTCCACATTTCAATTCATTTAATTCAATACATTTAGTTATATTCAGATGTTACAATATAAAATGTATAAAGGTTAATAAAAACCGGGTAGCACCACAGAAAAGATGTTGAGCATTGTGCATTTGGTTGATTCAGAATAAAACGCCGCAATATATAACAAAATAAGGTCATTACAAAAATACGATTCATGTTATGATGGGACAATATATTTATATGCTACAGCCAGTGAAGTATATGGAATTATGTGCTTCCCACCCGGGGCTTCCCATTAGATAATAGTACATCATTCCATCTCTTTCCGAGTACTCACGTGACACCTATTGAATATCATCAACCATCCTATGATTATTACACTGAACGACATTTATTGAAGAAAACAAATGTTGTTCATCCTGAAGGAGAGAAATAGACAAAACCAAACACACAACAAAGACCCACGCTTCTAATTCCATGAATCCTGATTGCGTGGTTTCTGGTTCGTCGAAACTTTGAACGTCAAGCCTCACCAACCAATCAAACTCCACACCAGCCAAATATAAGCCATTTGTGGCAACGTATCGTTTTGGAGTCTAATTCCTTGTTGTGACTGCGGCATCGTTTTTCATCGCGTGTTAGATCACCAGTCAAGCGATGAAGCAAAGCAACCAAGTTGACAGAGGAACTGTTTAAAATCATTTATACTGAAATCAACGGATCAGATGCAGTCTTGATTTCGGGAGGAATAGCGTCAATATGCAATACTGCAAGTATTTTTTTGTATTTGTGTGGTTAAGTCATCGTAGTTAAGTCATCACTTTAGTTACCTGTATTTTGACACACTGTGTACCATATATATATAAACACTGTGTTATAATGTGCTTCTCAGCGTGTTTTTTCCGGCAAGGTTCAAATGAAAACAGAGAAATTAAAACAACAACAACAACTACTACAATTCCTCATTGACCACGTGGGCCTATTACTCCATGCATTGTTAATGTTCTCTCCTCACTATCGTGTTTACACATGTTTAATATATTAAGCTGATTTCAGTATAGAGCTTGGTTCCCCCTTACAATTTCAATTGAAATGCGACAAGCCCCGCTGTCACGCCAATTCGAGTTTGAAAGTAATTTCACTTAATGGCTTTTCTAGCCGTAATCATGGTAATTGCGCTTTATCTGGCCTTTTTCTTCGACAAATAGGATTCGAAGATGATTAATTACTTTCGAGTGGAGCCCATACCTGCGGGATGAAAGTGTTAAAATTGGGTAACTTGAATGCATTAAAAATAGAGAGAATACCTGTTTCTGTTTGTGGTAACTCCCGTAGGAACTCGGCAGGACAGCATTTTTTGCTGGTAAACGCCAAGCTGCCATATAGCCAATTACCTATGAAACGTTTTACGTCTAGGTTAATCAGTCATAGTGGCTGACGTTACAGACGACAGATATCACTCTCGGGCCTTTTTATCGAAGTGAAGACAATGGCAGAGTTGGGATTCGAACTCACAACCTTGCGATTATGAGTCCAATGCTCTAACTACTGGACCACACGACCCGTGTATATATACGGAGAGGGGAGGGGAGAAGGAATGTTAAAACATACTTCTTGTAGAGCAATTTCGTTTAAAAATCGTGCCATACTTATGGACCCGATCATTAATTATTTTCAACGTTGAAAAAAAAGACAGTAACAAAAATCAAATGCATTAAAAAATTCTTTCTGGTAAGCTCGATAGCTTTGTTCGCTAGCTTACTTCAATTTTCGAACATTTTGGATGTTCTCCCCCCGTCCTACGGTAAGAAAAAAACATAAATCTGGAATGTGAGGTTATAGATAACATGGGATGTCGGAACAAATTTTGGGATTCGGCGAAAATGGACAATTTTGATCAGAAAGGCCTCTTCAATTTAATGATTTATGTACGAATATTGCTGATTTTGAAGGTTTTTCTTTTTTCTCCTTTCATGAAAACTGTTCGATAACACACTTTTATTGTAACTATACCGTGGTAGCATGCAATGCTCGAACAGCCAATTAAAATCAAGTTTCCCCAAAGTAACGAGTCCCTGGTCGGTCATGTGATGTGGGCGTTGTCTGTTATGAGGTCGGAATTCTTCTCCCTCTCTCGCTTCTTCCCGCCTTTTCTAGTCAATTCATGTATAAGCCTGTCACGTATTCAATAATCTTTATAACACATTTCTAATGATACTAAAGAGACTGACATTTCTAGGAAAAAAACAATTATCAACATGGTTCAGGGAACTCTATCAGTCCTGTTTTTCATCAAACATGAAGTTTACCAACTTAATATTGGGTTAAGCTGGTTAAAATCACTGGCGTACAGATGGGCCAGGCTTGGGGGAAAATTTCGACCAAGAAAAAAACAAAGGAACGAAAATGAAAGGGATAAGGGTGAAATGCGATATTATTTTTTTTATATTATGTCAAAATCTATCACAAACTTGGACTTTAGTAATTTTTTACGCGATACGCCATATCGAACCCCCTCAATATTTTGTGCTAATTATGCCACTGGTTAAAATACATAAAACCTATGTTGCGTAAAAGAGGCAATGAATTGATATAATATATATCATCTCCATTACTTAGGTCACCAATTTGCCAAAGATGTAGACTCCACTGCGCACTGCAGACCGACGGACGGCAACTCCCCCATCTTCTAGATAACATCTTTGTCCTCCTTGTTGATAATGATGTGGACTCTTTTTATATCATATCTGAGCCAACACATCGTATCTCATTTATATTTCATGCTGAATATATGAAATGATTTTACTTTGTTTTTACTTTGCATGTTTTATGAATGTATAATAAAACAATACTACCAATATTTTACGTTTTATCGTGATTTACAATGATATTTCCCCCCGGGGGCCAGTCTATTGCATTGCTGTACACATGCGTGACCAAATTATTTCCAAACATCCCCTAAACGAGTTTTTTTTTTCTCTGTGTGCAAAATTATCCCCTAAACAAGCGTTTCGCGGCCTTTATTTGCACATTTTGGCCCGTAAAAAAGTTGCCACTAGAATATGACCCCGGGGGAAAAAGCTTGGGGAAAAACATACTCTAAGCAAGTTTGGCTATAGTCTTAAAAAAAGATTTGGAAAAAATACCCTCAATGCGTTTAACCCCGCGATTGACCATTGACCAGTCTTTCAACTTAGACCACCATTTTTCTTGAAAATCGGTGTTTTTGATACCCTTAACAAGTGCACGCGCGGCCCGCTCCCAAAACTAAAAAAAACACCCCTTTAAACGTATTTTATTTGGTCACGCATGTGTACAGCAATATATTTGACTCCCCCCCCCGGGGGTGGGGGCGTTTTCCCGTTACTATTGAGAAAAAGCGATTTTTGTGTGTGTGTGTTGATGTCTAGAACTGTCAACATGACAATAGGGTTAACATACCTGACCAGAGTAAGATCTAAGTGACAACAAACCCGTGTTTGGTGTCTGAACACATGGCTGCGGTGAGATTTTGAAAGGGGGCTAAACCAAGAGCAAGAGTTGGGGATATAAAATCACAATTTGATCGTTATTTTCACCTTTTTGTACACGTTTACTGAAAATAAGAGAGTGAGGGAGGTAGGCTGAAAGCCCCCACTCCACAGCGGACAGTGGTATGGCCGCATGCATTGGGAGGGAGGGGGGGGGGGGGGCTACATCTATCTAAACATTTTCATATAAATATTTTTTCTCTTGATAATGAATTTATCCATTTTAACTTCTTATTAACTGCCCTATTTCAATATGCCCTTATTTACTTTTGATAAATGCCCCTTCTAGTTTGTTCAAAATGTTTTTAAAAGCTTGTAGGAATAATCCTACGTGCCTGAAGATTCATGAGTCATGTGAGAGGGGTAGGTGTTTTTGTTTTAAGACGATGCCCTTTTAGAAAGAAAATGTGCCCCTTTTCCCCTGTGCCCCCCTACATTCAACTTTGCTCTGCCGCCCCTGAGAATATGTACGGGAGGGGGGCATGTGGTAAGAATATCTTCGACATCAGCCTCTAATGAAAGAGAAAGCAAGAGATGAAATGAGATAAGGTGTTTGCATCGACTCTGCGTAGTGAAGGGGGGGGGGGCACATACGTTGATAAGCAGTTACGTAAGTCATGTCATTAAAAATCAATATTAAAAGGGGGGATATTTACATTAGGAGTAAGTAATATATTTTCTTGTAATAGCTGATTATTAATGAAAATGATAAGTTATATACAGGGGAGGTGCTATGGGGGCAGAGGGGCAACGACCCCATGTTTAATATTTTAAGTGATATAGTAATGAAGCAGGAGAAGAAAAAAAAAAGAATGAAGAAGAACAAAATATAAAAAAATGAGGTCTATTAATTCGTAATTTTTAGGGGTTACAACAGGGCTTGCGGAGAAAATTCTTTAAAAGTTCTAAGCGAGCGAAACGGGCGAGCAAAATTATTACTTTTTTTTTTTTATCTGTTTTTTGTGATGTAATTATATTGATATGATATTGAGACAATAACACCGTAAGCCTACTTTATTCATTCTTCTCTCTTTCTTTCTTTCTTTCTTTCTTTCCCTTTTTTAATAGTTTGTTTTTCTTAGTCGTGGAACTTTTCAGGGGGAGCCCCCCCCCATCCGTATGCGAGTATAATCGCAACTCTGTGATGCGCCTATTTTACCGAGGAGGAAGGTTATCTTTCCTCTTTATTCATGCATTATACAGATTCCATATTTCACCCTCTTAAGAATCAGTTGAGGATGAAACACAAAATACGTATACCTCCTATAGAGAAGCAGAATTGTTTCTACCAAAAACTGACTAATTGGATTGATAACTGATTTAGTGCATTAGATATTCATTGCTGCAACTTATTTCATTATGTAGAATACACATTATTCACGCATGTATGAATAAATATACAATTATGATTTTATGCAATAACATAAGAAAAAGGAAAGTTGTGATGTGACATCATCAGCCCACCTAATGAATATTCATGATGATGTGCATATTTCTATTTTGAAAAATTATTGCTAAAGTTTGAAATTCACTAACTTCATTATTATTTTGTTATCCGATTTTGATGAAACTTTGAGAAGTTTGCTTTGTGAATTTTACTGCATTATTTAGATATGAATATTTCCAGCCCGGAGTACTCCTTTAGCGAAATTCGACTCCGAAATCATTCCAGAAAACATCTGAAAATTAAAATCCCCACAATCGCCAGTCATAATAGTGGATGAGGGTCGCTATTCATAAAATTACTGGAAGAAAAAAAAAACTCGCCAAATTCATGTCATATAATTATCTTTGTTATCACACAAAGGGAAAAGTGCACGTTCTCAACTTCTTGGTCAATGGATAATCATCAGTTTCCAATGAATTAGTCAGTTTTCAATGAATTAGACAACATCGATTAATTTTGCAGGCAACGGAAATGAGTAGGCCTAAAATGATCCTTTGTCTTCCTTCACACATACCTCACATTGCGGATCTTACCGTGGAGATACTTCATGTGTTTACTTCGGAGTGAGATTCAGCATGTTTAGGAAGGGTAAAGTTAAATTTTTGATGCCATCTTTGTTGAATGAATAATAATACAAATAAAGAATACTCCATAAATAAACCTAGAAATTGAAAAAAATGAGCTAAGGACAGAAATTAAGTAACAGAGCAAAAACACAAATCAATAAGTTGAAATTAGAATAGAAGGAATATTATTGGGAAAACAGATAACAAAAAGACTCCATCACATTCCATCCATAAAAAACACTAAACAACTATTATATGAACTCCTATGTATTTCTTAGCTTCGATTTAATCTATCTTCTCTCCCTTATCAATTGTGATTTATTGTGTACATTTTTTCTCTATTTTTTAAGAAATGCCACATATTATGTTACATGTATAATATTTGGCGAATAAAGATGATATATATATATATCCTGTCGTTATACAGTAAAGAATTTGAAATCGATATCTCATAATTTATTGAGATATCTGAAGGAATAGGTCTTGAAGATCAGTTTTTGTTATATGATGCGTAAATTTTGAGAAATCCAAACGGATAAAAGGAGATATTTATTTTCATCATGCCCGGATATTCAACCCCACCTATCGTTAAAATAGCTGTGTAATGAATCTCACAAATAGGTATGGTAGTGGATCGTATTACCGAACACTTTTCATGAATTCAATCATTTCAAAAATATTTTTCTCATAAAATTCACCAAACTTTCACCATAAATACACAATTACCTACAAAATATAAATATGTAAAAAATTTGCCGAAATCGTTTTTTCTTTTGATGATATTAGCTTCCAATCAGACCCCTCTTCGGATGTGAATATTTTGGTCACCTGAAAAAGGTGTCGTATTACCGAACGTGTGTTTTCAATGGGAAAAGTTGAGAAATCAACAAAATCACTGATGAGCTGTTTTGACCATATTTTATTATTTTTAGAATATTAAGACTTTGAAAATGTGTTTTGACCATTTTTCATCATCTTTCTATTCAAGTTCTCTTTGGAAGGATGTTGCAAAGAATTGAGCGTATGAAATTATTTTCTGACGCGTACGATGCGCACGTTCGGTAATACAAGGCCGGTCGGTAATACAACCACTCACTATATTCTGTAAAGAATTATTCCATTAATGTTAAAAGAATCGAATCGATCTCGACATCAATTGGTCTGAATTTTATGTAGAAGCATGACAGAAACAAGGTTTTTAACTAAAATCCATCAAAAAGAGAAACAGGGCAAATGGATTAGAGTTTTGAATATTTGACGGCACATATGCGGCATCTGTCTCCATGATAATATAAATTTCGAATTTTTTTCCAAAAAAATAAGTGAGTGCTGGAAATATTCTTTCTCTTATAAAAGTGTCTAACCTCCAACAGACCTGGAGATCTCTGCAGAGACTGGCCCAAGACAGACAGGAGTGGAGAGCTTTTGTTGCTGCCCAACATGCCAGTAAGTAAGTAAGTAAGTAAATAAGACAAGTAAGTAAATGAGTGAGTAAGTGAGTGAGTGAGTAAGTAAGTAAGTAAGTAAGTGAGTAAGTCAGTTAGTAAGTAAATGAGTGAGTGAGGAAGTAAGTAAGTAAATGGGTGAGTGAGTGAGTGAGTGAGTAAGTAAGTAAGTAAGTAAGTAAGTAAGTAAATGAGTTAGTGAGTGAGTAAGTAAGTAAATGGGTGAGTGAGTAAATAAGTAAGTACATGAGTGAGTGAGTGAGTGAGTGAGTGAGTAAGTAAGTAAATGAGTGAGTGAGTGAGTGAGTAAGTAAGTAAGTAAGTAAGTTAATGGGTGAGTAAGTAAGTAAGTAAATGAGTGAGTGATTGAGTAAGTGTGTATGTATAAATTGAGTGAGTGAGTACGTAAGTAAATAAAGTATGTTTTAAATGCTTTCGTGATAATGCACGAGTTTGAAAATACCTACATTTTATGAATTTGATATAAATTATAGAATCTATAGACTTTTTAATAGAATTTATAAAATTGATAGAATTTCGCTGATTATCTTTACTCTACTTATATCATATTACCCTTGTGTAGAATTTTGATAGGAGTCTACATCTTACAAGCTTTGCTTTTCAGTAGGCCTTTCCACTTATTTTCATTTAGTGGTATTTTCACCCCTGCATTTGTTATACAGTTGATGCATCTTTTCATATTAAATATTATTTATCATGCAATGCACTTGAGGATTTGTGGATTATGAATATATCAATAAAATAAATAGATAAATAACTAAATAAATAAACAAACGAATAAATAAATACGTTATCGCATGACAATATGCACGATGAGGGAGGTGATTGCATGTAACATCATAAACATGAAAAATGAAAAAGTTTTACAATTTCATTACTCTGATCCGTTTTTCTATAATGGATATTTCGTCAAACCTCTATTAATTAATACGTTCCTCTATTTTCTTTTTCACCACTGGGGCTCGAGATGATTTTCCCCTTTGTTTAAATTAGACTGAATTTTCGCACGTTCAACTGGGTCTGTATCGTGATAGCCCGTTACCGCAGGTTAGATTTCATGTTTTATGATTGGGCGTTGTGGCTTCCGTATTGAAAGCGGGTCGGGGTTCATTTTTCGAGTCAGTGATATCCCGGGGGTGATATACAATGATGCAGCTATTTTTACAAAGAATAAGATTTAATGATGATTTTCCATTCATTTGCATATAGAATTCAATAACCGACAATGAGACCCATCGTGTCTAACTAGAGCATCCATATGGCTATTTACGACTAGGAGCTCAAGTTTTCACATTTCTCGCTATTCTACTGATTGGCGTCGTGGGGCGTAACAGGGGTGTGTGGCCAGGGGACAAGAGTAACAAATTTCCCGGTCTTATGATATGAACAGGATTTTTTTTAATGATTGTTTGCGAGCATTAGGGCGAAGCTCTATATATACGACAGTAGCGAGATAAGGGGAAGGGGGGGCATGGCGCGTGTGACAAAAAAAGATGCTTAATACAAGGTTAAAGCGAGCGAAGCGAGAGAGAGAAAAAAAAATCGCATTTCTACGAGAAACTAACTGGCATGGTATTCAGAATATTACATCATATCTGACACCTTCCCAGTCTCTTTCTTTCTTAGTTCTCCCTTTTCTTTTTTTTGTTCTTAGTTGTATATCATTTATACCTTGATCACATTAATTGCATTACGGCGGCCGTATACGGCGAGTCGAAAACAGTCGCTTTTTTCAAACCACCTATATGTAGCTGGTACAAAATATGTTAAAACTGCTGTTTTCGACTCGCCGTACGGCCGCCGTAGAACAAATGTGACCAAGGTATAAGGGGTCATGAGCCAAACTCTTTCATTTGTACGCCAGTATCATGTGGGTGGGGTCCTTGGGCTCCGCCCGGAACCTCTTGATATTAAGCCAAATTAAACCTTAAAGATGGCCGCTATTTTCAATCAAAACGCGGGTATAGCTTTTACACAACACATTACTTCAGCGCAGCTGCGTATATATTAACTAAATATTTTGAGGGGGCACAACATTACAAAATGTGAGAAATTTGTAAAAAGTCGTCAGGTAGCGATGCGAGCCAGATAAAAATTGGCCTATTGAAATAACTGATTTTTGTGTAATAGATTTTGCACTATATCTTCACATCCCTTCACTTCAGGAAAAAAAACATCGTATTTTATTGCTTTTTCATTTCCTTTCGTGCCTCCTTTACCCCCCCCCCTTGACCGTGGAACCAACCCCCTTCCCCCCTACGCCAGTGCTTCAACGTCAAGTTTTATGCAGGAAGGGGTCATGCAGGGGCCCCGTTACAGAGCCATTTCCCTTTTGAAGGTTACAGCCCCTAAAGCGTGGGGTCTGGGATAAAGAATTTTTTGCCCTGATGCGACCTTTATTCCAAATCTTCGGCAGCCCGGTCGTGTTATTCAGTTCTTCACTTTTTTCCTTCTCCCTTTTCGTCATTTTCCAATTTAGATTTTTGCTCATTTCATTCTCCCTGCATTTCCCGCTTCTTTTTGCCACTATTCCTTCCCTTTACCGCCATTTTTCCTGACCCATTTTGTGATCTTTTGATTTATTTCCCTTTATTACACTATTAATGCTAATGTATTTAGTATTTCGGGATGATTTTGTTCTTCTCATGCACATGTTTCTCTTACCTTCCTTTTCCCACTTTTATCTTTTTAATTCCCTTTTTTTCACTTTCCCCTTTTCTTTTCCCCATTCCTCCTGTCTCTATTTTGTCTCCCTTTCTTTCTTTCTTTCTTTCTTTCTTTCTTCTTTCTTTCTTTCTTTCTTTCTTTCTTTCTTTCTTTCTTTGTTCTTCTTTCTTTCTTTCTTTCTTTTTTCTTTCTTTTTTTTCATTTCATTTCATTTCATTTCATTCATTTATTCAATTTTTCCAACAAAATGTAGAAGCAATAATTACAATTAATAACATATAACATCAGGAAATACAAATTACATAAATATTCAAATAAACCAAATATAAAGAATATGCACCTGATACAGAAGACAATATATCAAAAATGTTGGAAAAACGGAGTGGTCCACTGAAAAGCAAAGCTTGTAAAGTGTGGACCACTCCAGACGAAAAAAAAGTATAACACTTAAAACTATATGGGCCAAAAACGAGCGGCAATACAAAATAGATAATGAAATAAATATATAAATAATAATTATAATAAAGGAAATTAAAATTAAAAGACGAGCAGAGACAATAGACAAAAACAAAACATGAAGAAACAAAAAACAACAAAAATAAAACACACAAAACAAGAGTAAAAATAAACAAACATTGCCGCACAAACTGCGAAAACCTAAGAAGGGATAAATGGAGAAAGAGAAAGTCAAAGATAGAAGGAGAGGGAAAGAGAGAGGGGGGGTGTAGTCAATCTGACACCAACACCGAGGGCAACCTGTAAAAAGGTAAACAATAAATAAACAAATAAATCATGTAGGAAAAGGAATCAATGTGAAGTTTTGTAAGATTGCAACAAAAGAAATTTTAATTTTCTTTTAAATGAATTAAGAGAAGGGGAAACCTGGATATCTGGATGAAGCGAGTTCCAAAATTTTGGGCCCCTATATATACATGTATTTTGGGCGAACAGTGTTCTGGGCATGGGCAAATGAAGGTCGTCGCGACCTCTAGTAGGGTAATTGTGTGAGGAGCTGTTTTTTAAGAACATGTCATGAAAAATAAAAGGAAGCATATTATTATTGTATTGGTACATGAATTGACCAAGCTGGAGTAGGTAACGATCACTTATCTTCAAAATTTTGTTTTCGAAAAAATAGGATCATTGTGGGAACGTACGTGAGAAGAAAAAACAATTCGAAGTGCTTTCTTTTGCAGCAATAAAATCCTGTTAAGTTAAGTTAAGTTTGATGTGTGTTTCCCCATATAAGCAGACCGTAGTGAAGATATGTTAATACTCTTTCTTTCTTTCTTTCTTCCTTTCTCTTTTTCCCGATGAAATCTGCCAGAGGGGGGCAACCTAACCCCCTGCCCCCCGCTTGTTACGCCACTGATTGGCGTTGATACTTTTGAGGTGCCACGAGCCTAATTACATCAGGAGGGCTATAACGATATTCGTTCGATTCGATTTTTTTTTCAATTTGATATTGTTGATTGACAAAAATGTATGACTATGGTTCAAAATCTAACACTGAATCTAGAAATGGTAACTACTGAACTTCCTTCGCCCAAATTGGGAAGATAAATAAGTGACTTGGAACTACTTTTTGATTGGCGGAAGAATTAGGGCTATTTTACTGTTTCAGTTGATGAATTTGATCCATTCATAGTAATCTTCATAACTGGCGATTTATTTTTAAAAAGAGCTGGCTACGGTACTCTTTCCTGGTCAGATTTGGAATGTCAGATATATATCCTATTCAATGGTAGTAAACATTCCACCCTCTAATTTCACATCTATTTTTTATGAATTTTTCAAAAGTGCCATTTTAACACACAAATCTACGGGGAATGTTTGGCCCGTAACACACATCTTAGCAATGATCGTTGAACATTTTTCCACGATTGATTCCATGTACAATCAGTCGTGAAAATCAAACGTATCAATTAATTTCTATCCCTTGTGTTACGGGACCCCGGTTAGAATAGGAGAGTACGAAGGAGAAAGGCAAAAAGAAGAAGGTGAGTAGACCGATTATCATTGAAATTCACTTGGTGCTGATTATTATTTTTTTTTCATTTACCTGATCGCTATGAATTATAAGAAAGCATGAATGCAGGCAACCAGAGGACAGAAGGCTTAAGGTTGTCTCCGAGGGACCCGTAATAGAAGTATAGCGAGATAACATCCAAATTTTCCCATGGAGCTAATAGCTAATAGGGGCACCGAATTGGAGTTTGATATAAGGGGCGCCGAATTTATGTTAGACCTACAGGGCGCCGAATTGATATCCTATATAGGGCCCGGGGCGCCGGATTGATGCCGACATAATGGGCGCCAAATCGATGTTCGACATATGTGGAAGCGCCGTGGTGGAGCGGTTCTGACTCTCGCCTTGTAATCAGAGGGTCGTGTGTTCGAATCCCACCATGGCCTAGCGCCCTTTGGCAAGGCGCCAATCCACACTTTGCCACTCTCACCCAGGTGCTAATTGGGTACCGGTAGGAAACAACCGTCATTGTGGTTGGTTTAGCAAGTTAGCGCCTAACAGGCTGCTTGGAATGCTATGAATCCAGTGACCGGGTAATAATAATTGTGAAGCACTTTGAACAGTCGTAGATTGATAAAGCGCTATATAAATGCCAATTATTATTATTATTATTATTATTATAGGGGGCGTCGAATTGATGTTCTACCTATAGGGTGCCGAATTGATCTTAAACCTAGAGGGGGGGGGGTTCCGAATTTATGTTCGACTTGGGGCGCCGAATTTATGTTCGAACTAGGGGCGCCAAATTCTAGGTCAGGATATATATCACAAATTTTCAGCTCGCGCTTCGCGCTCGCATCAACAATTTAGATCAAATCCATTCTGTTCATGGTTACGAAAAGTGCTTAGAATGTCCAGTTTTGTGTCGGAAAGTCACAAATTTTCAGCTCGCGCTTTGCACTCGCATAAAATGTTGAGATAGATGCCCATCTTGTTGTTGAATACCAAAAGTGCTTTTAGACTTTCCATATTTTAGGACAGAGTATCAAAAAATTTCATCTCGTGTTTCGCGCTCGCATCAGTTGTTCTGATAATGCGTATATCCATCATGTTCACGGTTACAAATAGTGCTTGAATGTCCGATCGGGAAACATACAGATTAAAATATTTTTTCCGACCCCCCCCCCCTCTATTGCCGAAAGCTGGATCCGTCCCTGGTAAAGAAATTACAGCTCCCGCTCACATAACTACATAACTTTAGTAAGGCCTATACTCTGACGAGAAATTGAACTAAATTGAAACCCAAACTATAATTTTACGCTTTCTGTTCGCATTTATTATTTTCAACAAATGGTATTACAACATATTTTTTTCATAAACTTATTTCAAAATAGTGATCTTCGATGGCCCTTTTTCACGTGATTATGAATTAAGATAATTCAATATGCATTTAAGGCACCTTTATTTGACGGGGGGGGGGCATTTTCGGAAAAGTTCGCGCGCCTGCAGGTAGGGACATCCCGGGGTTAGGATTCTTAGTATAAACGGACGTATGGAATGAAACATGCTAATCACAGACTGCACCTAGACAATTGATATGGAAATGCCAGTCACCACAAAAAGTTAAGAGAAGGGATGGTATTTCACTGAAATTCAAAGGGAAAATCTTTAATGTGCCTTTTGTACCCTTCGCCTTCAGAGGAGCTTTACCCGTGACAATGACGCTATAAGCAAGGTGTCAAATTAAAGGAGGTACTGCGAGCCTAAAAGTATTGATATCTAAATAAATATAGTGAAATTCACATAGCTAAATGCTGAAAATTTCATCAAAATCGGATGGCTAATAGCGAAGTTATTGAATTTTTTAGTTTAGCAATATTTTGTGAAAATTGTTATTAATTTTGCACGTCATTATGAATATTCATTTGGTGGGCTGATGATTTCACATCCCACTTTCTTTTTTTCTCATGTTATTACATGAAATCATAATTGTTTCATTTTTCATACATGTGTAAATGATGTGTCTCCTTTATAATGAAATAAGTGGCAACAATGAATATCATGTACTAAATTAGTTGTCAATCCAATTTATTTCAGAAATAATTTGAATAAACCCAATTTCATGCAATAAAATACAAAAGAACAAGTGGGGATATGACATCATCAAGTTGCTCATTGAATATTCATGAAGACATGTCTAGAACTGTTTCACCGGAATAATGCAAATCTTTAAAATGCCATAACTTTGTTATTCCTAGACCGATTTTGATCAAGTTTTCAGTGTTTTGTTTGTCTGATTTTCTTTATTTTATTTCATCATATAATTCTCAGCCCGGAGCATCCCTTTAAAGTTGATGGGTTCAATATGTAGAATAGAAATTACAAGAATAAATCATGGATCATGGTTGAACATTGAACTGCGGTTACCATTTTTTTTTAGAAACATATTTCCCGAATTCGCTGAAAGACTGTCTCTTCCCACACAAGTTGATATAATTTTTTATTCTTCGTTGTGTGGTAAAATCCGTCTTTTGTCAAAGGTATGTTTACAATTAATGAATCCAGATGTACAGTAAATGGTAATACCGCACACGGCCCTGCGAATTTTTTTTTTTAACATGGGGGTGCTGGTTGAAATTTGAAAAGCAACCAAAGGAAAGAAAGAAAAAAAAGAATTAAAGAAGTAAAGAAAGAAACAAAAAAAAGAAAGAAGAACTAAAGAAGGAAAGAAAGGAAGGAAGGAAGAGGGTTTTCACTGCAAACTGTAGGTAATTTTGGTTACGGGGTATTTGACAAGACCCCCGCCCCCCCCCAAAAAAAGAGGTAATTTCGGTTACATTTCTGCTGCTATTTAATAGCATACCTATACCAAATTTGCGGAGGTGCTTCATAATTATAAAGAACAACGTACACGCAGAACCCCAGGTAAATATTGGGGGGGGGGGCAGCTGCCCCAGCACCCCCGCTTCCCAGGGACATTATACTGTAAGCTGCGGAAAAACACATTGCGAAATACCCTTTCAACTAAAGTGATACGAGAATTGATACACATGGATGTTCAATAAACATTTTTAATGTTAACTTTAGAAGAAAAAAAGAGTCGCAATGAAATTCACCGTATTTTGTGAGGCCTATTTGGGGCGTATTGCCTCTTGTATATATGATATTGGAATTCGCGCCTTTCAGTTCATGCACGTCATCATTAAGCCTATCCCGTACTTTGATTTGATATGATTTAACTTCACAACAAAGAACACCTCCAGGCATTCATGAAAAGAAAATTATATCAACTAGTTATTTGGGAGAAGATACTCACCCTTTCAGGTAATTTACAATGGGTTTGTGTTCATGACGGCGACATTTATTTCCGAGGTGAAAAGTTTTCCCCAGAAGTTTTCCTTCCATGACTCACATAGCCTATATGGTATAGAAAATCCTTCCTTTTTACTAAACAAAATAACGTCAGTGTAATACAGTCCGGGAACATGTAAAAACAACTTACAATATAGACGATTCCAAATATCTGAATATTAAGTGACCAGTCACCATGATTTATAACATCATAATCAACTTTTGACATAATTTCCAATGCTTTTAATTTGATTCCCCCCTCTTTATATTCGAACCAACCTTTTGCTGGGGTGAATGGAGACAGAAAACATGAACTAATGAAAAGTTATTTTATTTCCTTGAGGAGGGTGTGACGAACAAAGTTACGAATTCGTGTCAGACACGACTCTGACGTCATTTCTTTTTTTTTCTCGGAACAAGCGCTATTTCAGGCGTGTATTTGTGTTCCTCCCCGCGGCACGAGCGTGCTCACTAAACCAAAGTTGCTACACTTAATACGAAAAACCGAAAATGTTATCGTCTGCATCAAGTGGATCTTCTTGCGCTGTGGAACCATTCTTACTTTGTTTTGGCAACACTTGATGTATTTTGGGAGACTCGGATAAAGGAAATGGTAAGTCATAATACCTCTTTCGGTAATGTGAAATTCACTTTACCTTATTAAAAACCGAAATCTTCAATAACACTCGTGAAACATCGAAAGTCTGGAGTATGTTTCTGTATGGACACTGTATTGGTATCGGATCAGTTCATTACCCCCCGCACCTTTCGGGTCGGGTTTGTATTATGAGATGTGCAGATGTGGAGTCCGCCGCTGGTAAATGTAGATTGGAAAAGGAGCAAATTAATCGTTAGAGGAATTCAAGTAAAAAAGTGAAATGAAATGAGCAGATCTAGTGGTGAAAGTCTCTTTCTTATTGACGATTTGTAGTCATTGTTCATATGAAAGAAATCAATGTAGACCTCTAGTGGTGGCCCGGGCGGGAGTGGTGGTCCAGCAATTTATTTTTGGGAGAAAGATATTAATAGAGTGCTAAAGTATGTTAAAAGGTTTGCTCGGCGCCTCTTTCCTTACATCAAGGGCAAGGGGGGGGGGGGGGGCTGATGTCCCTCATTCCCCCATATATTTGATGGTCTATCATATATTATTGTATTTATTATGTATTGTTTTTAAATGGAAATGGCTCTCCATCAAATCAGAATAGTGTGCATTATTTGAGGAGGGGGGGGGGGGGGGGTGGGGGTTAGTTCGCAGATCCAGGTTTTGAAATAGAGGGGATGGAGATGACTCTTTTCCTGGATTTAATTTTAATCAAAGGAGGGGGGGGGTATTTGTGCAGGACCATCCCTAAACTTGGCCTCCCTTCATTGATTACTTTCTAAACTCTTCGCTTATGGAAAATAGTCTGAAAATGCAGTCCCTGCATGGGACTTGTGTGCAAAAGGGATTCCTCTCGCTCTCATTTGAGCAACTTCTTCTTCATTTTCTTTGCTTTGCTGTATAATGGCAACCATTACTAGTACTTTTGCCACTGCTCTTGATCATTCATACTCTGGCCTGTTCATTCTAGACTTGTGTCAAGACCTACCCGTTGATAAAGTTTGATCAGTCAGGGTCTCTGCCTTCAGACTAATTCTATTTTCCTCAATTTTTCTTTAATTTCCTCAATTTTGAAAAATCATATCATTAAATTCACCATTTCATGCCTCCTCAAACTTATTATTATTTTGAAGTCCTGATCTATTATCTTTCTTTATCTCTTTTCCCTTTTAGTTTCATATCCCTTGTGTGTGTTTCCATTTTCCTTGTTCTTTGTCTTTTGTTTTTTGTTCTGCTGTTCTCTGTTTTGTCACCTCTGTGTCCGTCTTCGT
Source organism: Lytechinus variegatus (assembly GCF_018143015.1). Classification (NCBI taxonomy): domain Eukaryota; kingdom Metazoa; phylum Echinodermata; class Echinoidea; order Temnopleuroida; family Toxopneustidae; genus Lytechinus; species Lytechinus variegatus. The sequence continues at coordinate 8,276,944 of NC_054750.1, forward strand.
ATGCAGTTCTACAATAATTAGTTAGAGGAGTCCACAGTACTGCTTCTTAGTGGATCCCTCCATTTTCTCAGAATGTTTATGATATTTTGCTTATTTTACTTGTAGAAAAATATCATACATTGTACACGCCTCAATTTATATTGTCTGTATAAGTTCATTGTAATTATTTCGACCACTTTACTTTGTTCTGTTGAAAATGAAATAAATTGAAATTGAATTGAAATAATTCATTCATGAGAACTATCAAAAGCCTGCTTGCTAGTGCTCAATCTTTTACTTTTACGAATACCCAGTTGGTCCAATTTCCACTTTTCTACTTATTTTTACTTGTCAAATGAGAATTTGGTTCATAATTGTTTTAACAAGTGGATATTAGATGAACCGGCTGAGCCCCACGCCCTAAATGGAAAGAAAATGTAATAATAATAATAATTTATATTAATGATAATATAATGATATATAATAATGTAGGATTTGTATAGCGCACGTATCCACCTTGCTAGGTGCTCAAGGCACTCCTATATTACCCCGGCTAATCAAGTCTACCGATTCTGGTGCGCACAGCTTCTTGAGGAATTACTTCCTGCCGGTACCCATTTACCCCACCTGGGTCGAGTGCAGCACAGTGTGGATAAATTTCTTGCTGTTCAAGGAAAACATGCCATGGCTAGGATTCTAAAGGTACGACCCTCTGTTTGAAAGGCGAGAGTCAGAACCACTAGACCACAATGCACCCGCAAATGTAAAATACAATATTTTATAGCAATGATACCACATGGTTAGTAGACAAACTGGTTATTTAGGAAAATGATTAGACCATGTAAAATGGAATCAAATGAGCAGTATCTCAAGAGGGTGAATACCTATCAGAAGTTTACTGGGAAATTTTACTTCTCAAATTTGATTGCCATTTCTTGTTGTATGTAAGAGAGAAGCTTACCAAATTATGTTCTGTGCAGTCATCTGTAAAAACTTGTTGCACAAAAGAAGTTGTTTTTTAGCAGTCATAAAAAAATATGGAGCAAAATATGATGTAGAACCTGGAAGATTATGCACTGTTTACCATAAAGTATTATAGGCCTACTGATTTTGTCTCAACATGTAGTCCTATAAATTGTGCTTGTGACTGATTCCTAAAGGTCACTGAGAGTCAGTTAAACGTTCAACTTGGAAGAAAAAATAATGATAGATTTCACATCTGTTTTTTTCCTTCAAGTACCTTGATAGGTAGGTTCAATGCAATACGATGCATTTTCCTAACTCATACCATTAGATGTAAAATTTGTTCATTGTTTAGGCCTATGTACCAGGAAATAACTGACTTTCATGATGATGTGAAAGTATTGTTACTCCTCTTGATAAATACAAATAAATACATTACAAATTTTATCTGACTTTCTTGACAAACAAACCTCCCTGTAAACTTCTTTTCTTTCTTGATTTAAAACACAATTTCTAGAAACTAAATAATTTACCTGAAGATTGAAACTGTTTCTTTAAATTACAAGTAAACAGATATCATATGACAAACATCCTACATTCTTCCCTCAAAATATCACATTCTAAACCTACTTTCTTAAGTTAATTAGTTTCTAGCAACTGTAAGCCAGTATCATTCAGGATTTCCTTCTATCAATGTAAAACTAGTATGCTTTTCACATTGCATTTCCTTAACCCCATACTTTCTTTTTTTGATTCACACTGTCTTTCTTAACCCCATAGGCCTACTATCTGCTCAACCGTGGTTAATGCCTTAACCCCGGACTATCCCTCAGCTCATGAATATTAATGGTTTTACCAAACAGAGCGTGATTAACGTGCAATTCGACTTCTGTGATTGGCTAATGCTTAGCCCCACTTTCCTTAGCCCTGTTTCGTTTTCACACTGCATCTCTTAGCACCACAATAAGCCGGCTAACCCTGCTTTTTTGCAGGGCCAGATAGTACCGTACTAGTTACCGTGCTAGCCCACTTTGCTAAAACGTAGTGTGAAAACGAAGTGGGCTAAGCTTAACCCCGGGAAATTGGTGATGCTAAGAACCCCCTTAGCCCCACCAATTTAGGACAAAAGTGCAGTGTGAAAAGCATATAGGACAATGAAAACAAATAATTTTAGAAATAAATAGAGTGAAATTCACTTAGCAAAACGCTGAAAATTTCATCAAAATCTGATAATAAAATCATTGAATTTTACATTTTAGCAATATTTTGTGAAAAAAGTTATATGAACTTTGTCATGATTTATTCACTAGGCGGGCCGATGATGTCATATTTACGTAATCTTTCTTATGTTATTGCATGGAATCATAATTATTTCACATTTTCATACAATGTTGGTTTGATATGTCTCCCTTATGATACAATAAGTTGCAGAAATAAATTTCTAATCCATTTAATCAGTTTTCAATCCAAAATTTTTAATTCTTGGAACTCATGGACAACATTTGAATAAACATGATTTGATATAATGAAATACAAAAGAACAATGGGGGGATATGATATCACTTTGCTCATTTAATATTGATGAAGAAATGCAGAGAATTGTTTCAATGAAATAATGCTAATCTTTGAAATGTCAGAACTTTGTCATTCCTCGCCCAATTTTGATCATGTTTTTTGTGTTTCATTTGTATGATGCTTCTTTATCTGTTCAAATCATATTATTTTCAGCCTGGAATACTCCTTTAAAGAAAATAAAGTGTTCGAGGACATGTACTGTAAGCAAAGGAAAAACAGAAAAAACAACAAACACAAATTGAAAATAAAAAAAGAAAAAGTAGAGGAAAAAGAAGAGTCAAGAAATAAGAATTATTCATAAAGTGAATGAAAATTAAAAGAAGAAGTAGGCCTATGCTGGTGTAATTTACCTGAAGATTTGAAACTAGGCCTATAGCTTCTCGTATTACATGACAGTATTATTTAACTTTCTTGATAAGAATATGACACTGGAAACTTATTTTCTATCTTGATTTAGTATTTCCAACAACTAAAACCCAGTACATATTCAGGATTTCCTCAGAAACAGGACAGCAAATACAAATTCAAAGTATGATCATATCATTGGAGACAGGTTGAACTGTCTCCGCTGGTTATACAGATATCTCATGAATGTTTATTGATAACTCAGTGTAAGTTAACTCAGTGTGTTCAGAGAATTTTGTAAAGGAATTTATATTTTCAGTCTGATGTCACACTTTCCCTCCCCAGTATTGTAAAATTACTCATATTCACTTTCAATTATGTGAGTACGAAGTGTATATAATTAATTAATCTAATAAAAAAAAATTGTATTTGAGCATTTAAAGGTACCAGACCCGACTAGCATTCATGCTATTTTCTGGTTCCTATTATCCTGTGAACTATCATATTTCATTATACTTCTTTGATGTATGGTTTTATGCTGTAATTTTTTTGGATGATAAAATTCAAGTTCATGTTCAAATGTCATTCAATTTGAGGAATTTAAAACTAGAAGAAGAGTAGGTAGAGAAAAACAGTTTAAAGAATGAAATAAGAAATATGTGAAAAATAAAAGGAGAGAGAAAAAAAAAATTGGGGAAGAGAAGTAGGTCAAAAAGGAGAAAAGTGCCACACTTTGAGCAAGTAGCAACTGAAACCCTATAATTACCCTTTTTACACAGGATTTTCTTAACCCCGGACTATCGCTAACCCCGTACTATCCTTAACCCCTTACTATTTTTTTTCCTTTTCACATATGCAAAATTGTTATTGCTAACCCCGGATAAGCAATGCTTGCTTTTTACACACGAAACTCGCTAACCCCGGACTAGTGGTTTTTGTCGATCATTCGTAGTACAAGTACTTCACTCGTACACTTTTTACACACGCTAAAATTTCCTTAACCCCGTGGGGCTAAATTGATATTTAGCCCCACCTATAGTACGGGGTTAAGCTTAGCCCACTTTCGTTTTACACTAGCGATCTTAACCCCGTACTATTGCTCTTAGCACCGCAATTGCTGGGATAACCCTGCTTTTTTGCAGGGCCAAATAATCCCGTACTAAAGGTGGGGTTAGCCCACTTTGCAAAAATGCTGTGCAAAAAGAAAGTGGGCTAAGCTTAACCCCGTACTATAGGTGGGGCTAAATGGCAATTTAGCCCCACCTATAGTACGGGGTTAAGGAAATTTTAGCCTGTGTAAAAAGGGTAAATGTGTAGTATCATTCAGGATGTAGGACAACAAAAAACAAATGTCAAAGTTTCAAACGATATAAAAGATGTGACAAAAGAGATGAAGAGTAGATGGATGAAACAAAGAAAAAACTAAGGGTAAAAGTAGATGAAGGTAAAGGTAAAGTGAAGTAAAGGTCAAGTAGATGAAATGGGAAATGAGAAGTAGAAGAGGAAGAGAATAAATGGATTGAAAGGGTTAAGCCTTATTAGGAAGAGAAAAAACGAATTAAAAGATGAAGATGACAATGAAGGAGGAGAAGAAGTGAATAAAGAAGAAAACGAAGACAAGGACGAAGAAGAAGACAGAAGAAGAAGAAAAAGAGGATGAGGAGGATTATTAAAAAAAAAAGCAAATTGAAAGGACAAGAGATAGAGAGAGAGAAAAAAGGTTAATGTCTGTGGTGAAATTTTCTTGGAACTGGTAATGACTTGTACATGTACAGTACATACCCAGTAAACGTTTATGAAGAAGGTAACAACCTCTGTTGCAAAACCTTTACCTTTTCAAGGCCAATGCCATTCCAACAACAATTTGAGGAAGTAGAAAGGCCATGCAGAAACCAGAAAACCATACTTGAGTTGAAATAAAACTTTATGGCTTTTTATTTTTTCATGAAACATTGATTTGCACATTGAGGGAGCAGATACATGTATGTTATGACCTCACATTTTCTTTTGTTTTTAATGCGAAATATTTTGAGGATCCTAAATCATAATGAATTCTTATGATTTTGTATTTTCTGCGAGGAGTCATACAGAGTTTTACACTACTGAAGGAAAAAATGATGGAATATAAATATATAAGAGGAATAATGACTGTGACTTAATTCATTGGTTCCCTAACTTGCATGCCATTATAGGACGAGTCCACCCCAACAAGAAGCTTATTTGAATAGAAAGAGAAAATTCAAACAAGCACAACACAAAAAAATTTCATCAAAATCGGATGTAAAATAAGAAAGTTATAATATTTTAAAATTTTGCTTAATTTCACTAAACAGTTAAATGCGCATCCTGTTCCGTATGCAAATGAGGGGACCGATGACATCAACCACTCACTATGTCTTTTGTAGTTTATTATATTGATTTTCTCATCATTGTCATGTGAAATGTATTTTCATTCCTCCCTGAACACGTGGGGTTCCATTCCCGGGGGGGGGGGGCACTCGACCAAAAAAGTGGTGGGGGTGTGCCGCGGGCGAGACAAAAAACGGGGGCCTTGGAGCGGGCTTACTCTAAAAAGGAGGGTCCTCGGAACGGGCTTCGGAACGACAAATGTTTGTGAAAACGGGGGTCCTTGGAACGGATTGCCAGCGTGTGAGTGCGTATGCATCCCTATGGAACGGTCATGCGTGCATGATGCAGCCAGTGCGGCCTCCGCCAGGGAGCTCTGCGGCCGCTTTTCACCAAAATTGCAGCTCATTCAATGCGATCGGAGCGGCGTAACGAAAAATATGCGAAGCTTTGGAGCGGATTTCTCTCTTCTTTTTCTCGATAAGAAGAAAATGCTATGCCTTGGAGCGGCTTTCTTTGTTCTTTTTCTCAACAAGGCAAAAATGCTATGCCTTGGAACGGAAATCTGAGTGTGAAAATGGGGGTCCCCTCCGCGGCACATATCCACTATGCATTATATACTGAGTGCCCCCCCCCCCGGGTTCCATTATTTTAACATTTCGTGGTTCAGGCAAGGAGGCCCTAAATGTTAAATTCGTAAAAATTAAAATAATGTATAATTCAAACAATAAAAAAAAAAAGAAACAGAGAGTGGGTGACATCATCGACTCTGTCATTTGCATACCACTGAGTTGAGCATAGAACTTTTTTGTGAAAAATAAGCATAACTTTAAAATTGTCATAATTTTCTTATTTTACATTTTACATCCGATTCTGATGAAGTTTCAGCATTATTCATGTTTGATTTTTCTCTATTTATTTAAATCAACTGTTTTCTTGGGTGGACTTCACCTTTAATGATGTGTATATGACTGTCTTTGATATGCCTTACTTTATTATTTAACGCCTTAGATTTTGATAGTTTTAGGGCAAGGCTCTTGCTTCTTTCCAAATCATAAATTTTTCTATGAAAACACGGTAAAAACATAAAATGGCACAAAATATGCAAAGCCTGTAAAAGTGGCATTGAGGCTAATCATTGGATCCAAGGCATTGGCTTTAGATTGCCTAGCTAGGTTAATTGACCTTAATTAAGCCATGTTCTGATTTTGATGACATTTTCATTCTTAATCCTGTTCAATTTGTCTCTGATTCATTCATAAACAATTATTGGGGTAGACTTGGCATTCAACAGTAAGATCATGGAAGTCATCCATGGTAAAACTGCAGTTAGTAAAGTTAGACATCAATCCAGTTTTAGTTGCAGATTCAACATGGTACTTAGCATTGTTTGTTTACCCCTTCAACAACCCTGACTTCATAGATTGGGTTTTATACATCTCCAGGTCTAGGATCAACCATTGTGTGTGCACCAGAATTTCAATGCTTTGATTCATGAATTGATCAAAATTGAAATATTTCCCTTCCTGAATGATATTAAATTGAATAACTTTGCTTTGACAATACAGAACAAAATGCATACAATTTACAAATGAAAAAAATAATCTTTCGCCCAAGAATACATGTGGCTGCTGGAAGATTGGTAATAAAAAAAATCACCTGTGATTTCTGACTCCCCACTAAAGAGAGGTCTGTAAACATTTGAAAAAAGGAATGTGAGATAAAGGCCCGGTCCCACTGCACTTACAGATGCAAAGCGGATGTAAAAAATATAAAAAAAATCTTGCCATCCGTTGGAAAACGCTATGTATCCATTTTGTACTCATTGCATCATGTGTGTTACATATGCTCTATCTATCGAGCATCTGTCCGCTGTGATTTCATCCATGCAAAAAGTTTTGAGCTGCACAAAACTCTTAATGTGGATGAAGCTTCCGCTGTGTACGGTGTAAATCAGCAACATAAACAAGCAACAAACATCCCATGTCCGTTACCACCTGTTAAACATCCACTGTATCCTCTCTGCATCCTCTGGGCATCCTTGCATCTTATACCCCTTTCATAAACCCAATTTCTATGAATTAGGCGGCTAATAGCAGCATAATTTGGTCGTAAAATTGGAGGAGGACAAGAGTTATCCGCATTACTCTGATGCTGCTATTATCCGCATAATAGCAGCATCGGGACAAGATTTTGAGTTTATGAACGCATTTCCAAATAATGCGGATAATTGCCATGGTGCGGTCACAAGGTCACCCTTTTCCAACACAACCGCATCGGAGGGGGCGTGTCCAGTTGTCATGGCGATTATCCGCCTTTTTCAGGACGGGCGCTCGTAAAAATAATGCGGCTTATTTTCGGAGTTTATGAACGCAATTTTTTATTGAATTATCCGCATTACTCTTAGGCGGCTAATTGGAGGATAGGTTTATGAAAAGGGTATCATATCCACTGCAGCTGAACAACAGAAAGGGGGAGGAAATATAAGGTACATGAAATGTCTACATTGTTAGTAGCGTGGAAATAGAGAGGATGTAAGCATACACTTCTAGTATGTATTCAAAACCCCCAGTAACCTGTTCGGAGCTGTCATCGACTTTCACCTGTTAGACTTTCGATGAACATCCGCGCTAAATACTACCAACGTCTGTTATGTTCTTAAACTTTTCTCAAAGTTTTCGTTAGTTTTGTCCATTTCTGTAGCGGATGAAAACAGAAGGAGCCATCTCAGAAATTTTGCTCTTCCACTGTGTCCTTTATGAATACGTTTTGCGTCCATCGGCTAGTGGACCAGGCCTTAACAATTGATTCATGAGAATGTACTTGAATTTTTGTTCTTTTGAGTGGTGGCTTTTTAAAAGGGGTACTCCTGGCTGAAAATATATGATTTCAACAGATAAAGAAAAATTAGGGCTAAGACCCCCCCTTAGCCCCACCAATTTCCGAGGGTTAAGGAGAAAAATTGCAGTGTGAAAAGCATATGAGTTTGAACAAAATCCAATAAATACTACCACTCAAGTGTTATTGGCTCTGGAAGAAAATTGATGAAAAATTAGCAAAATATGCATGGAATTCCATCAAATGTCCGGTATTTTTCCAAGCTATATTAATACTACACTGTCTCACATGCTTTTCTGTGTTAGTGATCATCAGAATTATTTGTTTTGAGCTCAGATTTCATGATTTTACAAAGGTATAAGTTTACATTAATGTACAGATCTAGTTATACCAGTATGATAAAATGGTGACAAGTCGTGATTTAAAAGACTTTCTCATTAAATAACTACATATATTTGCTGTAACTAATTTATTTTACCTATGATTCATTTTTTATTTTTTTCTTTTTAATTATTGATTGATTTTCAATGTAATTTTTCATGGACTTTGGAAAAAAGAAAACACTGGTTCACCTTAAATTACCCAACAGTTGTAGAGCCCCCCCCCCCAAATATGACCTTCTGCTTTCTTGCTAGATGTTAAGCATTTTGGAGAAGGGTAAAAGCATGTTATGTTATAAACTCAGAGTACATTCTGGTAGAGCAGTTTTTAACTGTAGTGGCTATGATACAGTGTATACCCTGGGTAAATAGAATATTATTTTACCATCACTTTTGATATGAAAGAAAATAATTATACATAAACTGTTTGACTTGTGTGCCTTTTATATCATTAATGTGTTTGTATGGAATTCAATCATTTATTGAATTAGTTGCTGGTAGATGTAGCATCAATCAAAGAGATTGATTGGGTTTATTTCCTGTAAAGTGATGTTTTTATAAAGTAAGATTTAGTTGAAGATGAGCTTTACAAAATAGATAGATTTCATTATCAATTTATACTTCAAGTGTAATTGACATCATTAGATGACAAACATGATTATGAAGTCCAAGTGTTTTACACCATGGACCTACTAGTAGGTCCATGTTTACACCAAGTTATTACCTGATATGATAAAGTTTGATTGAATCATGGACCTACTAGTAGGTCCATGATTGAATGTTCAATATTTTTGGTGATTGTCACATCTATAACTTTTTTGACATAAATTTGAAAATCAGTAAGAAAATCATTTACAAACAATGAGGTAGTCTTAAAATAATGAGCCAAGATATATACGAAATGTCCATTGTCATTCTTAATGTAACCAACAGGGAATGACGTGGGGGTGGGGGCAATGTACTTGACTTGATCACTAGTCTGTAGTCTGCAAGCGCAGACTCATATTTGACACTTTAACCAATAATAGGTCTAGAGTAAAGACTAGAAATAGAAATAATTAAGAAATTGTGTTTGTTAGAGAATACACTCAAAGGTAAGTCAAGAAATTTTCTTATGTTAGTTAAGTAGACACTATGAACATTCATCTGAAATGATTTTAATGTGTAGCAAATTACTATGAATGGACATTGTATATATTTTCATGATTATGTAAGCATTATGGCATGATTGTTGAACACATTATTATCACTTTAATTCACACTTGTCATACTGGATCAAAATCTGCTAAAAGCCAAAGGCAAAATGTACTTTTTATTTACCTTTTGTAAATCTGCTTCTGTTTGATACAGAGAAGTCAATTCTTTGACAGAAAAAGGTTGGTGACTTTTGATCCATGATGAAGCTTTCCGCAATGAGAAAGTTATTAGTTGAGAAGAAATCTAACTTTTAGAACAGTCTTACAAAGATAAAAATCATCATTATAGCCTGCCTATTGATATTCAAACCAATTTCAATTTTGAATGAATCAAGAATGGTTGGAATAGTGGTGACCAGACAATCTTGCATGTTGGGTTATTTTGAATCTTAAAATCTCAGAAGACTTGAATTTAGATTTTTAATATGGATAAGAATACATTTCCACTCTGCCAGCTCTAGATCTATATTAAATTTTTAAATCCTTGAAATTTAGAGTGCATTACAAAAAAGGAGCAAAAGGAAAAGTTGCTGGTTATACCCTGATACATTTGACATGCAACAAATCAATCATTATAGAATACAAATTTGGTGTTGAGATTTGATGATTGTACTGAGATATTTTGTGAAATCCATTCTTTTTTTCGTCATTTATGAGCTGTTCTTGACAAGGAAGTATGATATGGGTTTATGTATAGATTCCCTGTCCTGGCCTGAGATGAAGCCCTTCGTACAACAAGAGTATTTTTAAACAACCACAGCATTAGGCGGTGCTGCACCATCCTGAGTTTGCTCAATCTCGAGATTTTAGCCCGATCTGCCCTCTTCGCGATTAATCTTGAGATTCAAGAAACCCCGTCTCCACCATCGCAAGAAGAGCGATTCCTTCTCAAGCGAAGCATCGATGCATTATGGTCTGACGCCATGAATAGATTGCAAATTTGCATTGCAAATAATCTCGAGATTGTTCAGATCGGGATATTTTGCCGGATCAGAAATATCGCGCTAATTTTAAAACTCGGGATGGTGCAGACAGCCCTATTGAAAATTTCATGGAAATGGATGACACATATTAAAGCTATAGCTCAATTGCTTTTCATGATTATGTAGGGTGTGGAGCGGAATGCTTCATCCAAGGATGGGTATTTGTCAATTTTTGCCATCAAAATAAGCCTTTTAATGAATTCTGTAGCAGAAATCAAGCCAACAGTGGATTCTCATTACAGGCAGCAATAATACAAATTCTTATATTAGTAGAAGAGAAGGGGTTTGATTCCAGCAAGTGGTGAAGGGGGGAGGGAGGATGCCCCCCCCCCCAGTCCGCACCTGACGACACCCTGGAAGCAGCCTCAGAGAGAGGATCATAATACCAGATTGACATCCTTGAGTTGTCTTTTTGAAGAATTGATTGCTACGTCAAGGAGTTATGACTGACATTGAATCAATACTTTTCAGGTTAAAAGCTGGTACTCCAATGTGGAGTGAGAGATGTACTTTTGGTGCAATCAACTTGAAGACTGTCAATTACTGTGTTTCCACATGCTCTGAGGGACAGAGTTTATATTCCAGTGCATGATGTCAAAGACCCCGTTATTATAGTCCTAAAACTTGTTTAGTGGAAACCAGTTTAGGGAAACTAGTTTATGGGTTTAACGTGTAATGGGAATGCTCAAAGCAGTATGCAAAGTGATCTTCAATGGTCTTCCTAACCAGTTTGGAAAACACTTCGCGATGTGGTTTTCAAGACCGCTTTGCACTGTTAAACTAGATTAAGAAAAGGTGAGGACCCAACTGTTCTTCAGAAGCAATCTTCTCCAATGTGTTTGGCATGCAGCTCCTCAGTCCTCACACTGTGTGTAGAATTTCGAATTTTGCATGAAACATGTGACCCCACTTCAAGCGATCCTGTAATAACAAGACCGCTTTAAGTGAAGTGGTTTTGAAAATAATTTCCAGGTGATCAGTGGGAACACTAGCAAAGCAAGATCTTCCAAGCTGGTTTCCTGAACCTGTTTCCACGAAACTAGTTTTAGGTCTGTCATGAGAACAGGGTCAGAGTGGAGTTTGACAATGGATGTTTAGCTGTTTCTCAGTTGTGATTGAGTTTATTTCTTCAATGGAGAAAAAAAGTGAAGTTGGCTTTGTACATGTAGTGTGTTCATAAGGTTCATCTCAATGTGACAAGGGTTTCTTTCTATAATGCATGCATGTAGTCAAGGACAACGTTCTCATTATGCTTTTTAAACCTGGTTTACTGGAAACCCATTCAGGAAACCAGTTTGGAAGATCACTTTGCTAGCTTTCACATTTGATCAGCTGAAAGTGGTTTTCAAAACCACTTCACGTAAAGTGGTCTTGTTGCTGTGGGAACAATCAGTGGGGTGACACATTTTGCGCAAAATTTGAAACCACAGTGTTTCGATACTGGAACAAATAACAAGTAAAATTTAGGTTTAATTTCCTTTTTTTTATTACAGGAAATAATTAAGTATACACAAACAAATCAAATGATATTGGTCTTACGTCTCTTGAAATCAGTTCTGTGGTTATTCCAAATTTATGGTCCAAATGATAAAATCCCAGTTGGCTGGCGAAAATCACAATGATGGCGATGATGAAACTGATGTTGAAGCACGATGAATAACAAGAGTCACTGTAACTAGTTGAAATGTCCGTGAAGACAATGTTGACGATGATTAACAGTCAATTTCAGCAATCCATGGGTTGAAAAGCGTTCATTGAACAGGTTGATGGTGTTGATGATCTTGATGAGAACTGAGAATTCCTCTCTCAAAATAACTGCAAACAGTTCATTGATGGCGGGCAAATAATTCCACGGAAGATAAATATTCCAGGTGGAAATAAAGTCTGCTCTGACATAAAGTCTGGTGTGAAACTCTTAGCTCTGATCTGATCTGGTAACGTGATCTGGTATGATATGATGATGTCCTTGAAGAATCTGCCAGCTTTATATACTAATTACAACTATTCTAGATCCTTCTAGTATTCACTATTCTAGAGGCTTCTAGTATTCACTATTATGGAAGCTTCTGGTATTTTCTTTTAAAAGAACATTCTCTTTCTTTCAGGAGCAATCACACTCTTGAATAACCTCAGTGAAATCATAGCTAATCCTATTGTTCATCTACACCAATACAAGTCTATTGCAAAGTAATCTCTATTCAGAAATAACAATAGTCCTTGGCCTTTAAATAGGCAAGGCCTGCATAACAAAAAGCTTTTACAAAGACATTCTGGAATGTTCTTTATCATTCTTGGCTATCCTTAAAGAGGAAATAACTAATAGATGAATGTAATTGCTTTTGCAATTCTTCTTATATATAACAACAGCGAAGGCATTCCACTTACAGCGTGTGGAGTAGAGCGCTCGAATGTGTGAAGATTGCTTCTCGAAGAACGGTTGTGTCTTCACTTACTCTAAAACCAGTGATCTTCAGAACTACATCGTGAGGTGGTTTTCTGACTGGTTTGGAAGGTAGCTTTGACCATTCTCATTACACTTTATTCCACTAAACTAGTTTCCAGTAAACTAGTTTTAGTAAGGTAATTAGAATGGTGTCAGGGTGAAATTAATAAATACTATGTTCACACCCCTGCTGAATAGAACACAGTGTCATACAGTGTGATCACAGTGTGTTCACATAGTTGACTATGTGAACAAATTATTCACACAATTCAAATGCTCAAATTCAACAGTGTGAAGATTTGTTCACACTGTAGACACCTCGACAGTGTGACTGTTCACAGTTTGTTCACATGGTCGACTACGTGAATATGTGATTTACATGGTTGACATGCTCAAATTTTAAAAGTGTGAAAGTGATTTCACTTTGTGTTCTACACTGTGAACACACTATGAACACACTGTAGTACATAGTGTGGTACGCAGCTGCAAAAGAATTTACTCTGTACAGAGACACATCCATTTTCTGTATTTACTATTTTTTACTCCTTTTTCTTTTTTGGGGTAATGCAACTTAGGTTTCGGACATTACCCCCAAATTAAGCCCCCCACAAGGCACATTAAGGCCGTGTTTATGCTTCCACTTTTCAGGCCAGAATCAGCGTTTCCAAACATGGTTAGTCCAAAACACGGTTGCGTCCATGCTTTCATTTAAACTCTGTTTCAAAACGCCGATCGTAAACTCACAAAAAGGTGCGTTTGTAAACGTCGTTTGACCAGAATCAGGCTTTCTGGGGAAGTATAAACAGAACCACGATCGTAAACGTGTTTAAATGACGTCATTTGGTACATGCTTCTGGTGAGATGAAAATCCGCTGGCAAATACAGTCGTATTGTTCCATGTTATCTCTACGTAATAACAACAATCGGAAAAAAAAACTTTCGAAAAAAGGCGCGCCCAATTTGACCTAGCTTTACGATGCGAAGCCATCTGGAGATCATGATTTGCTCTGAAAAGTTAAGCATAAACAGCACTCCCAGAACCACGTTTACGATCGGCGTTTTGAATCGACGTTTGAAATCGCTGATTCTGTCCTCGCAATGGAAGCATAAACACACCCTGAAATGGACAATTTTAGTGCTTCCTTTTATTGAGGAGGATGTATTATAATCTCACATGCATAAAACCATTATATCCAGCCGACTCTTCTAAATGTTTCTCTTGCCTATCTGTCATGGAATTCCTTTTGATTAAGAATCTCTTCCTCTGTCCATGTTATTTCCTTCTTTATCTAAATTGAATAAGTTCAGTCATTGATTGATTTTATAACTCCCACCCTCAATAAAAAGTTCAAAGAAGGTATAAACCTCATTCTCGGAGTCGAACAGTAGCATTCATCCTGTCTTTCTGCTAATTTTGTTTTACTTTGGAAGTCGGTTATAATATGTGTTCTTCTTCCTGTTTCACTACAACCTGCGTATGCAATCAACTTCCCATTCCTAGAGTTTCCATGGTATATAAAGCAATTGGAATATGTGAGCTGGTTCATTGAGTTGATTGGCTACTTAGCTGACGGTCTGCATTTGTTCCTTGATGATACTTGTGCGATGCGAGCATCTTTGACGGGATAACTCTTCACTTCGGATGACCCGTGCTCAGTCAGTCAATTTAGTCAGAGTAGTCAATGGATGTGGTGGCAGATATTGTAATGGTTGATCTCTCTTGTTGTTTGTTAAGTTTGGTAAATTTTGATGGTGAGTTTTTTTCTGTTTTTTTATACGTTATATTATTATCTGATCTCATGTGGATTGTGAGTTTCCTTTTAGATTGTGGTCAGTTGTGTTCTGAGTCATGGTCATGTTAGTTCTTCATACATTTTATACTGCTAGATTTAATTTAAAAGAACAGAAAAGTTACAGTATGGTTTTTGACATTAATAGTAAGAGCTCTAGTCAATATTCATCAGTTTCTGACAATAATATGATAATTGATTGATTGATTAATTTTATTTCTCATGATAATAAAACAAACAAAATATATACATTCTAAGATTAAAAGTTAATAATTGAATTACATAGTGAACAGGACGGTATATGAATTTGAGATTATAAAACTTATAAATAAGAGAAATATGGGAAAAACCAAAAAGCTACAAGGAGCTTTAAAGGAGTTATTCCCTGTTGAAGAATACGATTGCGGAAATACATACATAAATTGATAAAATGACATACAAAGAAATCATAGATAAACTTAACTGTAACTTGCCCAAGAGAATCAAATCATTGCTGACTTTGTTTGTTCGTTTGATTATTAAGCATTGTATCTGAATTCAATTACTGCTTAGCTTTGCACGTACATTGAATCGAAATGCGATCCCTTTGAAATTACTTTTGGGATTCTGGTGCCAGGTTATAGCTTTTTAATGGATAATATAATGAAGTCAAGTGTGATATCAATACAATTAAATATATTGTGTGCTGGAGTTAGTATATGCTTTATGCGGGGCGATGCCTGAAAGAGGAGTCTGTGGCTTTATGGCTATTGCTGTGAGGGTTGCTTTTTTGATATTTTATGTCATTGGCGATTCTTTTATGAGAACAGTGATCATAATGTATGCTTGAACAACTTCTCCCTTGTGTTTGTCGCAGATAATGCATTCTGCATTCAAGCGAGGATGTAGTGTAAACCATGTATCCTAAATGCAAGCTTTGTGTATGCCTATGGTAAGTTTCACCAGGAGTTTTCATGTAAACATTCAGTGTTTTATTTAAATAAAAATTCTTTGCATGGTACTTTTTTGTTGTAAGGCAAATAAAGTTTGAAGCATCTTGGATGTGTACTTGGAGGGTGTAAGGGGTTTTCCCTTAAAGGTCAAGTCCACCTCAGAAAAATGTTGATTTGAATCAATAGAGAAAAATCAGACAAGCACAATGCTGAACATTTCATCAAATTCGGATGTTAAATAAGAAAGTTATGACATTTCAAAGTTTCACTTATTTTTAACAAAATAGTTACTTGAACGAGCCAATTACATCCAAATGAGAGAGTCGATGATGTCACTCACTCACTATTTCTTTTGTTTTTTACTGTGTGAATGATACAATATTTCAATTTTTACAAATTTGATGGTAAGGACCTCCTTGCCTGAAACACAAAAATTTTGAAATAATGGAATTCCACTTGTTCAGGGAGGAATGAAACTTCATTTCACATGACAATGACGGGAAAATCAAAACATTTCATATTTCATATAATAAAATACAAAAGAAATAGTGAGTGATGTCATCAGTTCCCTCATTTGCATACCGACCGAGATGTGCATATAACTGTTTTGTGAAATGAAGCGAAACTTTAAAATGTCATAACCTTCTTATTTTACATCCGATTTGATGAAATTTTCAGTGTTTTGCTTGTTGGATTTTTCTCTTTTTATTCAAATCAAGTTTTTGTTGGGGTGGATTGTCCTGTAACTTTAATTATTTTGTAGGGATTGAGAATTTAATAGGGGTACTTGGGGCTGATAGTGTACCTAAAATAAGTAAAATTCACCAAGCAAAACACTGAAAATTTCATCACAATCTGATAACAAAGGATAAAGCTACTTCAAGTTTTGTAATATTGTTGTGAAAACAGTAATATGCACAGTTACACACTGTCATGAATATGCTATGTTAGCCGATGATGAGATCATTTCCCCGCTTTCCTTTTTTTATTTTGTGTATGTGATGTCTCTGGTAACAAAGCAAGTTACGGCAATGATTATCTTACACATTAAATTAGTTGTCAATCATTTTTTTCTTTATTCTTGGAGGTCCAATTAAAGCTTGTGTATAGCTTTGGTAAATCCGACAAAATGCACCTATCACTATTCCAATTCATTGCTAGCTAATATGAATGGATATGCCCTATAACAGTTATGATGTGGAGGATATGAAATGAAAATGTGTTTTACAGGATAAATTTTGCGATTTTACATGGAAATTTAACTTGATCGGGTCACCCGATCAAATTAAAATATCTGTGTGTTTTTGTCTTTCAATTAAATCCTATTCCAAATCATGGAATGGGCTGAAACTTTCAAGATATGTTCTTTGTCTGTAACTTTTGGATATCTAATCACTAAATTTATAAGATAAGTGCTTGAATGCCCATTTTTTTATTTAAAAACAAGCATCGCCGAGAGAGGGCGCTATATATCCAAAATTTGAATATTTGAAATTTTCTCAGAGAAGTGCAGTTTGAAAAATATCTAACGGTCTCTACGCTTCGGTAAGACTGTCATATTAGATAATATTCATTTATCAATCACATTATTGACCCTTTACCAACATGACCAAAGCTATACACAGGCTTTAAGAATGAATATACTAAAATACAAAAGAATAAGTGGGGATATGTCCTTGTCCTGCTCATTGCATTGAAAGAAATGTTTCACTGAGATAATGCAGAACTTCAATTAAGGCATTCTAAATAGGCCTGAGTCATCACGGGTTTTCCTCAAACCGGGTTTGAGTGGGGAAAAACGGGCGGGGACCGGGTACCCGAAAAATTAAAATCATATTTCTTTGAAACTTTGACTGCTGTTATTTTTATGCCATTGAGGCGCATGGCGCTGCCTGTATGAGAACCGATGATACGCGGGGGAAGCAAGCGCCGAGAAAGCGATGATTCGGACAAGATTTAACTTTTAAAAAAAGTTAAGCAAAATTCAACTATTCCTATTTTTGAATATGAAATATTAAATCACACACAAAAAAAAACATCACAGCAGCTTACATTTTTCTTGTCATGTTCGATCTTGCCTGGCAATGCCTGCTTCCGACGCGATATCGACGATCTTGGTTATGCATAATCCCAATAAACTCGAACAAGGAGAAAGATCTACGCATGTGCTAGCAAACACACCTACCTCAAATTAAACTCGCCCAGTCATGATTCTGGATATCGCACAGTGCAATGAGCGGAGTGCAAGAGAGCGGGGAGAGGAAAAGGGAGAGAAGGAGAAAGAGGGGGGGGGGGGGGCGGGCGGGGCGGGATGTGCCTAGGGCTGCGTTTATGCGACCTCGACCCAGAATCATGATTTGAATCACCATTTGAATCATGATTCAAAACAGCAGCATGAATCACGATCCGACAGAATCAGCGTTTATACGACCATCTTTCTAACGCTGTTTCTCCTTGAATTCGGGCCGATCCAGTGCGCATCACAGTGCGCAGTTTGACCCAGGAAGTATAGGTCAACATTTTCGCACGTGTTTCTAACTTCACGTCGGCTGCTAGATTTTTGCTGCCGCCGGAGCTAACGCGCAATCGTTTGTGCAAGTGCAACGCTTACTCGGCTTTCGAAAAATAAATCTTTTACTTCCAGAATTCCGTGTATTGTACCTCGTATTGTTTTTGATCGGGAACCAGAAGGGGTCTTCATCCTCCCTCCCACCTCCCGATCGATTTTTCTTGTCTGTGATGGTCCTGTACTGGGCACGAATTCTGTTAATTTTGTCTCGACAGGCGGTGCCACATCTCCGTTGAAATCCCTCCCTCGCAAGCGCCGCTGAAAGGGATCGTCTTATTTCTGTGAATCCCGGTAAGGGATGCTTGTGCTTCAGGCTGAGCCCAAAGCACAAGCAGAGCCCCGAGTTCATCATCAGTCCAATTTGTGCCTTTGGAACTTGAAGAAATGATGGATGAAAACAATGAAATATACAAATGACGCTACATGCAGTACAACCCGGGGGTACAATACACAGAATGATAATTCCTAAATGCTGGCAATACTGCTACACGAAAATTAACCTGCACGAAACACAGCGCGCGCCTTTGAGTCGAACCCGGAAGAAGCACGACACAATGACGTCATAGAATCATGATTCAAATCACGATATCGTTCATACGACCTTTTTCGTTCGTGATTCTACAGAAACGTCTTTCCAAACGCCCCTTTTTTCGTGTTTCATGTTTGTGATTCTATTCATGATTATATTCAATTTCGACTAAACGCAATCGTGATTCTGCAGAATCGTGATTTGAATCATGATTCTAATCGATCATGATTCCAGGGTAAAAAAGTGTCGAATAAACGCACCCAAAAAGGCCCGAAAAACCACATGGATGAAAGAGAGGGGTTTTTTGTGCACAACATAAACAATGGAATGGGATTATGTCTGCCCTTTGATTTAACAGCCATGCACCTCATGTTCAACTTTTGCCTTCCCGTCATGGAAATGACTGTCTTTGTCCAAACTCCAAACCACATGTAGCTCTTGATTTTATTTTTGCAACATCATTATCATTTCTCATCACAGTCACCATCACTTTCCACGCATGGCCATCTCCAAAATCACAATTCATGATCATCTTCACCAATTTCACCATTCAGGCAGTGACCACCATCATCATTGCAACCATGATTCAGTTGATAACATCATCATCGCTACCACCGCTGCCACCATCATTCATCATCATTATCTTATCATTATTATCATCATCATATTCGTCATTTTCATTAATCATTGCCAATTTGCCATTATTCAAAAGTCAAAACTCATTTATTAACAATATACTAGTTGTCTAGTAAATTTTATTATTTTTTTGAAAACCACTTATGAATACCATCAAAATGATCAAACGAATACGATCGCCATTGGAAAAATAAGTAGTGTCAGAGTTGCACTTCTAGCTAGGGCCTAGGATAGGATCGAAATAGTAGTGAAGGGAAATAAAGAATTTCATGATAAGCCAGGGCAAAACGCTTCTGAATTTGAACGAAACATGATAACAGAGTACATGACCTAACACATTTATATAATATTGGATGGCCTTGAGGTTAATACAAGGAAATATTGGACGAGTCGAAGACGAGTCCAATATTTTTTTTTTTTTTTAATTATGTGTTTTATTGGTATTCAAAATCACATATAATCACAGTTGTATTGACCGAAAAATGGGACATCCAGTATTATGATTATTATTCATACAGAGAATTTTAGCAAATAATTTTTAACTTACCCTCCCGCCCTGAGACTCTGACTCTGCTGTATGATGGGGGGACCTAAAGCTACGCACTTTGTTTTCAAACAATAAAAACTGTCCCAATTTTAATATTTCAACAAATTATATTTCACTAATTTGTGGCAAACATTCTTAATATCATTAACCAAGTAGAAAATATCACAAAACTCACTAATACGAAAATCTTGTCGTGTTTTTCGAACACCTCTTGATTTCGCCGCCCGATGTACAAGGGGTCCTAAAGCTACGCACTCGATTTATCATGCAAAAAATAGTATTTCCTGTGCCTTAATTTCTAAAATATATTCAAATTATTATAGCATAAAATGAAATTAAAGCGAAAATAACTCCAAACTTCCTAACAGTTGTTGGTTTTCTCTGCATTTAGAGATTTACTGCAGCCTCTGTAGAAAAAATTTAATAGGAATTGTCCCGGGGAATTGCACTCTGCAGTCACAGTTCCACACACAGAGTGCGCATTTGCCATTGAAAACTGCATGCGCGCGCGATGAGTGGTGCGTACAAACTTCGGGGATTCCCCTTCTAGTCGTCCAATATTTTCGATATTGTGTCACCTCGGAAAAAAATATTAGGCGAGTTCAACAAACTTTTTAAGTGGGTCGAGTGCATCAACAAAATAACACTTGTATTTGGGCTCTAAAATTGTCTGTATGAATAATAATACATAACATTGCCCCAAGAACGAAACCACACTCCAGAAACCGAAAAAAGAAAGGTTAGGTCCCTGGATTGAACAAGCAGAGCACGTGCGATCATGCAAAGGGGAGACATTAACATGAACGCCTTCCGCTTGTTCTGTCTCGCCAAACATATGGATTATGTCTGCCCGCTGCATTATTGAGCACGACCCTAAATTCGTAATCTGAGCTCCCTGGGCGAGGTCTCTCGTCTGGCATAGGGTCCCAGATTTTTTTTTTTTTTTCTTTTATACTCTTCTTCCGTCTCGTCCGAATTTATCATATTCCATTTTCTTCGACGAGAAGCATGATTACAAAACTTCCCATAGGCCGTCGTAAGTCTATTTTAACTAAAACCAAATTTGTTTAGACGTGGGGCCCTTCAAGTTCAAAAGTCATTGCAATTGATTGTCAAATGGAATGATAAATTCTTCCATTATTCGCATTAGATTTGAAACTACATGTATTTCTAGATAATGTTACTCATTTCGGCCGCACACGCTTGCCGCTTCAGCGCAACTGCGTGCTCAGGCCAGAGATATAGGCGTGGGTACGGTAGGCGCGCCAGCGATGTGGCGTAGGCAAGGCTGGCACAGCTGGCCGTAGATCGGCGCGGCTCTTCCAAATTGATTTGACGTTGACATACTTCTGTCTTCTGGTCATGAAGTTCACAAGTTTCGCTGCTTTCGCATGAGCACAAAGGCGGTTAACTGGTCACAAAGTACATGACAGTGATTTGAGAAGGTAGGAGAATGTTTGAAATCAAAACACTGAGGAATGATAAAGGATTTTATGGGCAGTTATTGTATGTGGAAAACCCGAAACCCGAAAAAGTAAAACCGGGTTTTAGAGCGACGGGCGGGGCCCGGTCGGGGAACCGTTTCGACTCAGGCCTAATTCTAAAGCTTTGGCAAAAGGACAATGTGAAATATATTCGACTATCATTGAACATTACAATATTTAAAAAAAGCGTAGGAGTCATTGAAAGAGCACTGAAGAAAAATGGTAGAAATCAGAAATATTTTGAATTTAGACCACATGCAAGTTCAGTCGCACAACATGAGGTCTCCACTATTGCCCTTTTTACACAGGATTTTCTTAACCCCGGACTATCGCTAACCCCGTACTATCCTTTACCCCGTACTATTTTTTTTCCTTTTCACACATGCCAAATTGTTATTGCTAACCCCGGATAAGGAATGCTTGCTTTTCACACACGAAACTCGCTAACCCCGGACTAGTGGTTTTTGTCGATCATTCGTAGTACAAGTACTTCACTCGTACACTTTTTACACATGCTACAATTTCCTTAACCCCGTACTATAGGTGGGGCTAAATGCCATTTAGCCCCACCAATAGTACGGGGTTAAAGGACAAGTCCACCCCAACAAAAACTTGATTTGAATAAAAATAGAAAAATTCAACAAGCATAACACTGAAAATTTCATCAAAATCGGATGTAAAATAAGAAAGTTAAAGCATTTTAAAGTTTCGCTTATTTTCAACAAAATAGTTATATGAACGAGCCAGTTACATCCAAAGGAGTGAGTTGATGACATCACTCACTCACTATTTCTTTTGTATTTTATTATATGAAATATGAAATATTTTAATTTTCTCGTCATTGTCATGTGAAATGAAGTTTCATTCCTCCCTGAACACGTGGAATTCCATTATTTTAACATTCTGTGCTTCAGGCAAGGAGGTCCTAATCGTCAAATTCGTAAAAATTGAAATATTGTATAATTCAAACAATAAAAAACAAAAGAAATAGTGAGTGAGTGACATCATCGACTCTGTCATTTGGATGTAACTGGCTCGTTCATATAATTATTTTGTTGAAAATAAGCGAAACTTTGAAATGTCATAACTTTCTTATTTTACATCCGATTTTGATCAAATTTTCAGCATTGTGCTTGTCTGATTTTTCTCTATTGATTTAAATCAACAATTTTCTGAGGTGGACTTGACCATTAAGCTTAGCCCACTTTCGTTTTACACATGCGATCTTAATTAACCCCGTACTATTCCCTTAGCACCGCAGTTGGTGGGATAACCCTGCTTTTCGCAGGGCCAAATAATCCCGTACTATAGGTGGGGTTAGCCCACTTTGCAAAAATGCTGTGTAAAAAGAAAGTGGGCTAAACTTATAGGTGGGGCTAAATTGCCTCTTTCAAAATGTCCTTTATTTCAAAGTGAAACCTCTTTTTTTTGCTTGTTAAAAAAATTCTTGGTACCAAAATGATAAACCTTTTTTTTTCCTTATCAAATTGCTTGGTCGAACCCCCCTCATTTGAAAAAACCTAGATCGGCCCCTGAAAGATATACCATACATAGAAGACGAACCAAAACAAGTGACAAGACAGGACAAGAAGAAAAGGAGAACACAATAAACAGATAAGAACAGGGAGGAAAAGTCAAATTAGGGAAGGGCTGACCATTGACCAGTTTAAACTGGTCTTGATATCTGGTGAAATAGAAGTCTAAGTTGATATAACCAAACTCTATATGAAATGATATATAATATAATTCAATCAGTAAATAATAAAAAGAAAATAGTTGAGTTTGTGACATCATCGATTTTCTCTTTGGCATATCACTGTGTTTTGCATTTAAACTTCAAACTTTCCTAATTCATGAATATCAGATTGTGATGAATTTTTGTTGTCATTACTATTATTATACTTATTTTCTCTTTTCACTCAAATCAACCATTTGTTAGGGGGTGTACTTGACATTCAAAAGAGCTCGTAAAGTAGTTCACTGATATTTCTGGCATAAGTTGCCCTTTAGAATTCCATTTCCTCAAAAAATAGGAGCAGTGTTTTACACACTGCTTGATGACATATAGACCTATATTGTTTGTCCCTAAAGGAAATTTCAACTTCAGTTGTTACGTATGCTAATACTTACTCACCTACCTTATCTAGATACTACTTCCCTGCCGTCATTTTGTTGCTGTTTTGGCTTCCAGTATGGTTGCCAAGCTAATATGTGAATTAAGGAAAACATGACTTTATTTCAATATAAAATAAATGACAGAAAAAGAAGGTTTTCAGTTGGTACAAATGACTGTTTTCACTGTTTCTTTCCTCTACCTCAGCTGTAATCAGTCTCCTCTTGCCTTTTCTTGAGGTGACTACATAGGCCTAAATTTTCTGGGGCCGATTGCACGAAAGGGTCTTTGCAAGGACCGTCTTTCGTGTCGCCCATCTTTTATGATGCGCCATGTGAAACGCATTTTAAATAAATCATCTCCAAACATATTTCATTCGTCCGTTAAAATTAACAGAATATTTGTTTATAAAATAATATGATATATCATGAAATTGTATAAAATTTGATTTAAAAGCAAACTAACAAAACTTATTCTTTATCATAGATTTCAGAAACACCCCGCTTATAGCGTATCATAAAAGATGGGCGACACGAAAGACGGTCCTTGGAAAGACCCTTTCGTGCAATCGGCCCCAGTTCTTTTGAGGTTCTAGTCATGGATCCCTCATGCAGAGAAGCAACTTTGTTGCCATCTAGCCCATACCATGTAGAGGTGTTGGGGCTTAGTGGATTAGTCTCCAGACTTTGAACTACTAGGTCTGGGGTTCACATCCCTTTGCAGCACTCGCATCCTTTGGCAATGCACATATCTACATTTGCTAATCTCCACCCAGGTGTAGTAAATGGGTATCCGGTACTAGGAAAATTTTCCTTGAATTGAATGCTTGAGGGCCTGATCAAAATAGCTGTGCTGATGCTAAGAAACAATCATGAAAGTTGGATACTATTAATGTTATTCTTGTAAAATCAATTGAAAAAAAATTGGAGAGTGCTATAATTCAAATAAAAAAGTTTGGATGAATTTTCAATTCCCAGCAGGTGCATGTAAGAATAACATAGTAGCTCATTATTTGAACACCAGGATGCTTGTCTTAGATCGCTTTATTTTAACATGGGCAGCATTTTAACATGCATCAAAATGTGATGTAATTCTCTTTACAGTAAACAGAAAATTGCTTGATGATTTTTTTTTCATGCTTTATTTTGTTTTCAACAGAAGCCATTAAGTTAGGGGAGAGTGCATGTTAGCAGAGTACTTGAAGACCATCTTGGGAGGAGGCTAGTCCTTGAATCTTTCGTCTTGACATCAGCAGCATCCTCAAAATGGCAACCCCTCCTCTGTCTATTTTCCTCTTGTTTGCTCTCTTGACATGGAGCTTGGCAGGTGAGTCCCGCTCTGAAATTTTACATTTCTGGATTGAATAAGGGCACATACAATATTGTCCTTCCCTTTTTCAAAATTGTCACTTGGGGGGCAATTTGAAATGTGAAGAAACAGAAAAAATTGTAATATCAGCAATATTCCCTTTTACTTGCTGAACAGCGATTTATCCTGCATAGACCGCCTTTTCTCTCTCTTTCGCTATCGCATTGTCAGTTAATCACAAAAATTTGAGAGACATTAGTGTTAAGAGGATCTTTATTTTAAAAGCTAGAAAACATGAGAGAGGGTGGTCAGTCTATGTTATAACTTATCATTGAAAGATGATAATGGTCACTGCACATCTGTCTTACTAATGGTGCATTGCAAGAAACAAGCAAGCAGTTGCAAGTGGGATCTTAATCACAAGTCTGGAATTTCTTGCAAATTTGCACTTTATTGCTGGGTCCCGTCTTACAAAGAGTTACAGTTGATCCAATCAACCGCAACTATAGAAAGCCAGCAAAGTCAACATCTAAAATGCTTGTTTAATAGAAATATGATGTGAAGTCATACATTCATAGTTTTATTTAAATTCAGTGTGCTTTTCTTTGCTTTCAAAGGAAATTGTGCAAATTTCCTGAAGAAAAATTATGACATTGATGGATTTCCATATAGTTGAGGTTGATTGGATCAATCGTAACTCTTTTCAAGATGGGACCCTGGTCTAATCTTTGAAACGAGAAGTAACCATCACTTTGTTATAATTACAATTGATATATCATTTGAAAATGAGCATCATAAGTTTGCAATTGATTGCAAATATTTTCTCACAACTCCCCCTTGGAGTTGCAATGTTAGGATAATAGTTCAAAATGATTCACAATCTTAACCTTTACCGAAGCTTCAGTTAGTAGACAAGAGTTGAAAAGAAAAATTTGAATAATATTAGATTACTTTTAAGACAAATCTGGAAAAATAATTCGATATGCCCTTTATCTTCAATAAAACATTGATGGGCTAGCTTCCTTGTTCCTGATTAGAACTCTTTCTGGGAAAAAGAAGGTTGTCAATTATGTTACGAATGTGAAATTGAGGTGGTCTGACTAGTTTTTCTTTTTTTTATATGCAACCCGACCAAAAACAATAAGCAAAACTTTATTGGTCTACCGTCAAGCATTTAATGCCAACTCTAAGTCTATTTTTAGATGAATGTCTGTTCTATATTTCTAAGGGGGTACGCAGACAATGAACGGAGAATCATTTATGACAGATCCCTCCTTTATGACTTCAATTGATAGCAACCAAATCGTCATTTCCGCATGGAAAGAGCATGTTGTCACCTGGCATTGTGGCTCAGCAGTAGAGCGTCTGCCTCATGAACGGGAGGTCGTGGGTTCGATCCTCGGCGGAGTCATACCAAAGACTTACAAAAATGGGACCTTCTGCCTTCTTGCTAGGCGCTCAGCATTTAGATTGGAGAAGGATGATAAGAACATGTTATGTTAAGCAGGGCCCGCTGGTAGAGCAGTTTACTAACTGAAGTGGCTACCCTGGGTAAATAAAACGTTATTATTATTATTATTATAGGCTAAGTATGGTTTGTCATAATGTAAGTTCCTCATTTGTGTGATGGGGTTTGAGAGATACTGTGGAGATAGATTGGGAAAGGGAGGAGGAGGGGGTGGGGGGGGGGGGGGGGTAGTGTGCAGGGACAGGCCCTTAATGATTTTCGCCACTTCATAGCGCATAATGCAGAGTTTGAAGTGGGGGGACTAGATTCACTATGTACTGTGACTGACTCTTAACATTTGAGACAGAGTCCTTGGTGTCTAGTCTCCACTCTAGACCTGTTGGTTGAAGTGTCAAATATCGGTTCTTGCAGATGGGAGAGGGGGGGGGGGGGGGGGGTAGGGGTGCCCTCATCACAAATCAAGTCTTCTCCAACGAAAGTTAATTTTAAAGAAAAATAAAATTCAAATGAATGAAATGTTCATCCAAGTTGGATGTAAAGTTTCACTTATTTCAAAAACAATTATTCTGGTAGGGAGCCGATAGCAGCACCCACTCACAATTCAAATTCTAAATTAGAATATGTTTACCATCATTATTTTTAAAGTAATTTTTAATTCAGAAATGGCTGAAATGTCAAAACTAATTTTGTCCCCTGACAACAGCTTTGTCTGTTTGAGCCCATGAGCACGGATAACATACATGTTGTGCCATTTTACACCAAATTTATTGGTAAGAAATGCAGCCGAGCCTATCGCACAAGTTGGACCGCTATATTGCTTTCTTCTAAGACAAAAACTTAAATATGCAAGGATTCATGGAAAGAATGTCACACACACATCTCTTTATGCATGCAGAGAAATAGATAGTACTTTCAGCTGGATTTATTGTCCATTACCACCACTTTTGTATCCCTTTAATTTTGGCCCAATCTAGAGATTCTAGGAAGGGAGGAAACCCCCATCTCCATCAACCCCAAAGTGGGAATTCTCAATGGAGCATAAATATCACCTTGGGTTGAGGGAGCTGCATCATTGCTTGATAGGGTGTAATGATTTGTTACTGTTAGTAAATCATCGAGTCCTAAATCTTGAGTGAGTAGTGCTGTCTGCACCAGCCCAAGTTTTCAAATAATCGTGCTATTTCCGATCTGGCAAATTATCTCGATCTGAACAATCTCGAGATTATGTGTAATGGAGATGCAATCATCTTTCGATAGTTTGCTGGATTTATCTCGAGATTGCGATCCTAAGGCTAAGCCAACTCAGGATTATTTGCAAAATAGCCCGCTATTACGAATAATCCCGCTAATTCACAGATGCAGACGCACACGAGATTCGACTCAGGATTATTTACTCATGGTGTCACACCATTAGTGCATCGATGCCTCGCCCAAGCACAATTGCTCTTCTTGCGCTGGTGGAGATGGGGTTTGTTGAATCTTGAGATTAATTGCAAAGAGGGCTGATTGGGCTAAAATCTCGAGATTGAGCAAACTCAGGCTGGTGCAGCACCACCTTGTGATTCTCCTGACACCTTAATAAGTTGGAAAACTACTTGCTATTTGGTAGAAGTGACCTAGTTTTTGTGCAAACCCTTCTCAGGGAGAAAAGTGGTCTGAATTCGCATCCCAAATCAATGTCCCTGGCAGTTACTTGCATACAGAAGGTCGCACGATCCTATTTACAAACAACAGGAAGGCAGAAGGTATTCGTTCAAGCCAATACCCATTCTCAAATTTTTAATTTGATATAGCTGAGTGACAGAAGTGTATGAATCTGATTGGCCATTGCCCATAACACTGATTCTAGGTATGGTACCTACTGAACTTCCTTTTCCCAAACGATATATCAACGACTTTTGAACTATTTTGACTGGCGATAGAAATGGGCTATTTTACTGTTTCAGGTGATGAATTTGATCATCAGGAGATATCTTCATAAATGCCAATTTATTTTTAAAATGAGCCAGTCAAAGTACCCTTCTTTGGTCAAATATGGAAAATCAAATATCTCCAGACTGTCTCCTATCCACTGGTAGAAAACATTTGACCCTCTAATTCCTCCTTATTTTTATGATTTTTTTTTGAAGTGTCACTTTAACATAGGAGTTTATGGAAAACGTTTTGTGGTTGTGAATCCAGAAGGTAACAGTTAGAGGTTTGTGTTAGTCTTGTACTTTTGTAGTCGAGTGCCCCCCCCCATATGATCAAGGTCTTAGGTTTCCAAAATTGATAAGCAATAAACCAGAGGCCTCAAAGAATAAGGAGAAAACCTGGGCTTTATTCATAAACCTATCCTCCAATTAGCCGCCTAAGAGTAATGCGGATAATTCAATAAAAATTGCGTTCATAAACTCCGAAAATAAGCCGCATTATTTTTACGAGCGCCCGTCCTGAAAAAGGCGAATAATCGCCATGACAACTGGACACGCCCCCTCCGATGCGGTTGTGTTGGAAAAGGGTGACCTTGTGACCGCACCATGGCAATTATCCGCATTATTTGGAAATGCGTTCATAAACTCAAAATCTTATCCTGATGCCGCTATTATGCGGATAATAGCAGCATCAGAGTAATGCGGATAACTCTTGTCCTCCAATTTTACGACCAAATTATGCTGCTATTAGCCGCCTAATTCATAGTAATTGGGTTTATGAAAGGGGTATTAGGTTTGAAGGCAAGCTTTGGATTTACACAATTATGATACCTGCACTTGTACCTACATGCTGATACTGCGATCCCGTTCTGTAGACAAGTTTTTGTGAGGCTGACTTCCATCAAAATATAATTTGAGTCCCCCCCACAGTCTAAAATCAGGCTAAAGTAATATCATCTTTATTATGAATGGACGCAAGATTATTTTATTTGGGAATTGGGATAATTTGCTGATGCAAGGACATCTCAGGGCTCTATTATTGGCAAATTTTATTATAAGAATGTATATACCCCAGTAATACTCAACCTACAGGTCTCCACCTCCAGAAATGGACTTTCCAGACAAAACTGGAAGAGAGCTTGGTTGAGGATCAAGCTCTAGCTGTGCCCTTTTGTTTTTACGTGACCTTTACATTGGTGTTTTCCCTGTAGGTTTTTTTTTTTTGGGGGGGGGGGGAGATTCATGTGTCATTTTGGGAGCACCTGCTAAAGCACATTTCCTTTTTAGGCCTACTTGAAATTCAGGCCAATTTCCTTCCTTTTGAGGATCACAAAGAAAAAAAAGTGACTTTGGAAACCTGCCTCTTGAGAAGCCGAAGAAAGAACAGAAACATTAAACTTTATTGAATTACGGTAGGCTTATCCATGACGAAAAACTCCCATTTGAGAACACTATACCCCAGTTCCCCTTCTCATCAATTCTCTTCTCCAGCCATAACTGCCTCGAGAAAGCAATTTAAGTATCAAAACACCTGTTTCTTGACGTTGGTCCGAAGATAAAACAACAGCCCGGCATATACAGTCACAGCACGGGGCCACACATAATGGGATGCATGCGCAGCGCTGATTGCGGTCCCTGTAAGCATGCCGTCATTTTTATTCGCTTACTTTTCTTATTCCGAGGTCGATTTTCTTCGTTCGAAATCGAAAATGAACTAACATTGGGTTACTGAATACAATATGCCTTTGAAAACGTGATTAAATATGGAATACAATAATTTCATTCCGAAGGTCCTACTACAGGCAGAGAAGTCTTACGTAATAGCGCAGCTGTTGTTTATCTTTTCGTCCTTTGCTCAAAGCTGATATACTGGCCTGTGGGGGTGAAATTGAGACAGCGGGGATTACCCCTGGATTACTTGGCCAAGCGCGGTTGATAAGGGCATGGACCCTACCATAAGGGCTTGGAAATGATTTCTAGAAGATCCAAATGGAAAATGGGGTACAACACCGCAGTTCGCAATCTGAACTGCGGTATTGTTTCAAAGTGAAGTTTGACGTAATGTCTCTGATGGCTGTCTATACTGTATCTCAAGGCGGTGCTGCACCATCCCGAGTGTGCTCAATCTCGAGATTTTAGCCCGATAAGCCCTCTTCGCGATTAATCTCGAGATTCAAGAAACCCCGTCTCCACCATCGCACGAAGAGCGATTCTTGCTCGAGCGAGGCAACAAGCCCGATATTCCGAGCATGCGCACTTTTGATCTACGAGTTTCAACGGCCCGCGCTTTTGAATAACTTCCCGCGATATGCAATCAAGTACATGTACTCTTTCGCCGAATTCGACCGTTGTTATGCAACAATCCTCTCAGCTCAGCCGCGCTATAATTATAAGCGAGTGAAGTATTCTTCGTTTAATATGATGGCGGACTCCGAGGCAACGACAGAGGGGGAGAGAGAGAGAGGGGAGGAAAGAAATGCTATTTGCTCACATTTTGCAAAGGAATAAGACGACAATGCTGTCAGTATTGTTATTGACTATGACCATCGTCGATAATGAGCGCCTCTCCCATCGGTCTGGTCTCTCCCAAAATCCATTCACAGGGGGCTTGACACCATCGTTTGGGGAATTGATGAACGCTATGATAAAGTTGACTTTCGCATGCGTTCGGTATAATCGCTGTTTATGTTTTTACCAAGGCGGAAATGGAACGCGAATTGCATTATGGACTGAAGGTCATGAATAAATTAACCCGAGTCCAAACCCGAGTGCGTCTGCACCTACGAATTAGCGCGATAATTCATAAATAGCGCGCTATTTTGCAAATAAACCCGAGTTGACTTGGGATTGCAATCTCGAGATTAATCCTACGAACTAGCGCGATAATTGCGTCTGCATTACAAACTATCTCGAGATTTTTCAGATCGGAATAATTTGCCGGATCAGAAATAGCGCGCTAATTTGAAAACTCGGGATGGTGCAGACGGCCCTTCACAGTATATTTTATTGCTCATTTTTCTGATTTTTTAATATGAATAAGTGAGAGCAAAAAATGATGACCATGTCTTTCCATCTCTGTTCCAACTACTATACGTATTTGTCCCTCTCGCCTGGCCTGAACCCTTTGATCATGGATTTGGGTAGATGGGGGGGGGGGAGGGTCTATTATATAAATATATATTTTAGACATATAAGTGTTTCAATGTGTTGCTCCAAGAAATCAGTTGACTCATCATAAGGTGGTTTCAAACCGCCTCGATCACAAGAATCCCCGTTAAATTACATAATCTTTTTTAGGCTGAAAAATACCCATTAATTATTCCTGCATTCACACCGCCCTGGAACATACCCTTCCGAATAAGTTCCTGAAGTTACGAGCATGCGCAGTATGGTCAGATAAGCAGGCAAGGCGCGAGATTCAAACTCACTAGCCCAGCAGCCACCCACGGCGCCACGCTGGGCTAAAAGTTCCCGTAATTTTGCTTTCACATTGCCAAAATACCTGCGACCTTGGAAAAATCCCCGCGAAAGTTCTCGTAATTTTGCCAAGTACCTACTATTTAGCGGGTATTTTCTTTCGGGGAAATTACACGTAGTTTGCTTTCACATTACCAAATTACCTGGTATTTTCTGATTGGGGTAAATTTCCCGATCAGAGAATACCTGGAACTGACGAACTTCGAGGTGGTCTGAAACCACCTATAGAGTGAGTAAAATTTGGCCTTCAGACTTCACATTAATGACAAAAAATATTTTAGATAATTTTGATAAAACTTGGCCCATATTAAGCTCACTCGCTAGGCCCAATATGCATCTCCAAGTGGTTGACTCTATATAATTTGATAAGATTTAAGCTAAAATGTATTGTAGACTTTAAAGACACAATTAATTTAGATTAGGTTCACAGTCATGGCCATTCTCAGGGGTAGTTGCCCCCCCCTCCCAATTTTTGAAAACATTTTTTACCTAAAATTTTCACAAAATTCACCAAAAATATGCACAAAATCCTTCATACAAAATGCATAAATGCCCTAATGATGAGCTTGTCGCTCCACTCCCTCACTCGAAAGTTTTTTTCGAAAAAGTTTATGTGTCCTGCCACTTTAGCTAAAAATTTCTGCACATGGCCCTGTTCACAGAAAGAATATTCACACCTGCCCCATACGGGAAACCCATGCAAATATTAATAAGTACTTTTGATTATTACAAGAACTTTCCAATGTCTCTATTGGGATATTTGCAGTGTGAAAGCAAATGGCAATAAAAATATATGTCATCCGAGACTTAACCTATATGAGGACAATATGTATTCTTTGATTTTTTTCTTATTTTTTTCATCAGCAACACTATTTCAGTCATCTATTGCTTTTAATCAGTAAAAATAAAAAGACACATTTATAAATTTTGGCTACATTCAGAATTTGCAATGGATTTGTACATGAAATCATGTTTTTGAGCAATTTTGGGTCTGACATTCACTTACAAAATCTTATGTAACTTCAGAACCATGCACCCCCGTGTTGCGAATTTGGTCTTAATAGTTTAGCGAGACTTAAGGAAAATAGGTAAAGAAACGTCACAGCCCAATATTTTCATATTATCGATTCATTGTGAAAAATGTTGATGGGGGGGGGCAAAAACAGCCACCTGCTCCCCCCCCCCCCGGGACTTGCTAGGGTTAACACCTGACCTCTCTCAGCCCCCATTCTGTATGCAGTACAGGAAACAGTCAAGTAATGCAAAAACAGGAAGAAAATGTGAAATTTAGTTTCACAGAAATCGAAACTAATTTCATATCACCAAAGAACATTATGGTGTTCATGGTGTTCGAACTCTGAGCAACATTTTCGTCATGCTTCCTTATCTCCTTGGTGATTCTCACTTCCTTTTAGAATAATGAAACCTGACAAAATGGACATATGTTTCGCATTTCCCTCATCAGCACAGTTCTCACAAAACTGTAATTGTTGTAAATGTTAATTGCACATTGAGGTAAATACAGTATCTGTTTTTGCTGAGCATTATACGCCTAATTACCCAAGCCGCATTCGATCTGCACCCAATCTTGTTTTTAAGTATGCCGATGATAATTAATGCACTTATTCTGCAGTCAAAAGGTGTTGTTTCCCCATATGCAGGAACTGCAGGGACTTTGCACGATGATAATTGGCTGATCCGTTTCCTTGTTGCACTATTAAAAACTAATATGGACTATTTCTGAAATCATGGACATGACTTTTATTGCTGTGCCTCATTCGATCCAGAATATTTGGGGCTGAATTCATAAGGGGTTTTATAAGGGAATGGAACATGAGGTATGAAAGAAGGTTTCAGGAATTGGGCTGGAGACATTTACTCACCAACCAGAATATTTTGAAATTTTGCACGAAATAAGATTTAAAGAAAGTTGCAGAGACATGAAAGTCATGAAATCATCTAAATGGAATCAAAATGAGTTTGTTTGCTAAATTTTTGGACATTTAAACCAAAATGAAACATCTTGTAACACAGCCAGGTATACTACATGAATGATGAACTATTCTGGGATGGTTCGAAAATTTAGACAAAAGTTTAGAATGTGTAAGTCAGCTATGATTTAAACCATAGAATGTGGAAATTGAACATTGCTGTTCAAATTTGGTGAATTGTGGAGATTTTTACCTGATTGCTGTAGAATGCTGGCAAGCGAGCAACCAGAGGACCATTGGCATGAGGTCCTCTCCGAAGGATCTGGTAATGAGGATTAAAGCCTTACCATAGGGCACTAGCGCACCAAATGGGAATCGAACACAGATCACCTGAATCCAAGATTATGCTATACCGAGTGAGCAATCGGGCCTCCATCACAAATTGAAACACTTGTAAAGTAAAGATGTTATATTTAAAAAATAAAATGTTGATCAAGCACAACTGTGCTTTGAACTAAATGTCTTTTAGAAATAAGTTTCTTCTGTAACCAAAAATTACAAAAATAGCTTATCAAATATGAAGTCGTAAAGTTGTATAAAAGAAAAGATACAAGAGTTTCATTACACCATTATTTAGGACTGCTTAGAATTTAGTCTCACAGAGATTACACAGTATGCACATCTCATGCTTGAATGAACCCGAAACCTTAATCCATGTTTTCTCCTTATTTTTTGACAGAGGAATTTCAGCTAGATCTTTACAGAAATTTCTGTAAAGATCTAGCTGAAATTCCTCTGCATTCAATCAAATACTTGTAATGGTTATTGTTGGGCAATTTTAACATATAATATATGATTTTAAAGCTTAGGAAATGAATTTTCAAGCTCAATAAAAATCTCAATATTCATTTCGGTCGACTTATACCCCTTTCATAAACCTATCCTCCAATTAGCCGCCTAAGAGTAATGCGGATAATTCAATAAAAATCGCGTTCATAAACTCCGAAAATAATACGCACCATTTTTTTTTTGTGTTGGAAAAGGGTGACCTTGTGACCGCTCCATGGCAATTATCCGCATTACTTTCAAAATGCGTTCATAAAGTCAAAATCTGGTCCCGATGCTGCTATAATGCGGATAACTCTGGTCCTCTGATTTTACGACCAAATTATGCTGCTATTAGCCGCATAATTGGGTTTATGAAAGGGGTATTACTGTTGGTTTTGGGGTGGCAGGTCACATGTTTGAACAGGGGGGGGGGTGATAGTTTAGGCAGAGACCTTGATTGGAGCATGGACCTATTATTGGAGTGTTCACACTGGAATTATTTCAGATATTGAAATTCACCACAAAATACACAAATGGAATCATGAAATCTCATGCATGATTTTTGTCTCACCTGTTGTTAAAGGCAGACAATAACCTCTGACACTTTCTTTTGTCACCGTAATTGCAGTATTCTGGAACATCCAGTTATTCATGATCAGCGTTTAAGGTCAAATAAGAAATGTATGCAGATGGATTGGAAAAAAATATTTACTCAATTTAATAACTTCTTATCTATCAATGTTATTATGTAATCTTTCTTTAATACTGTTATGTTTCAATCTGTTATTCTTTTGAATTGTGTTTTTCATTCGTCAGTCAGAAACATGCAAAGTTGTAAAAAGCGTTGCTTCATACGCAATTATGTCCGCTTGAATAGTGTTGAGTGGTCTACTTAAGTACAGATGAGGTAAAATACAGGATGGAATCATTAGCCAACCTTCCATAAAACCAGGGAGATAGGACTCCACTTTTCTCCCTTGTTTAATTAACAAATGAGACCCTGGGCATCCACTTTGATTTATCAAGGGTTAAGTTTAAAGTGGTAGAGAGAGAGGGGGGGGGAAGAAAGCATGGGAGGGAGAGAGGGAGAGGTGTAGACCTCAGTAGATGAACTACGGAAGTTTTAAAGTACTTGTTGAGAAGGCAAAATAATTTTTCCCGCCAAGTCGACAGAATAATGTTATAGTCAACATGGCAAGATGACATGTACACAAATTTGTTGTGTTGTCATGGTGAGATATGTCATCTCGCCAACTTGACAGATTATCCACAGCATGCACACATGTGGATGTTGATCTTTAGCCAGCCTTTATTTCGTTCCAACTGATTTTGCACATGCATGCTGAATCTCACCATTTACGTTAAATGCATCAAAAATGGCGAGATAAAGAATCTTGCCATGTTGACAACTGGACATACAACTTTTGACTTGGCAAAACAATGTATCTCGCCATCCTCACAAGGCGATGGCTCTTTAAAGCTTCTGTAATGTAGAGATATAGAGAGAGGGAGAGATGGTGAAATGGCGCAGTGTGAAAGGAACAGATGAAAAGTTCCACTCGTAACTTTAGCAGTGAACTTCACTCTTAAAGAGAAATGCCAGTAGTTGCAGCAAACACTGATTTCATGAGAAAGTCTGTAAAACAAGGCTTTAATAATTGTCAGTATATCATCAAGGATCTAGATCTGGTACAGTTACATAAACTGAACTTTGTGAAATCATAAAATCTAAGCTGAAATACGATCACCCTGAAGATCACCAACACAGATAGGCACACGTGGGACAGTGTATTATTATTGCTGGAATAAAGATTCAACAGAAGTGACCGAATCTGCGCTTATTTTGCTTCTTTCTCAGCAATAACTCAATTTCTTCCAGAATCCTTTGGCATATACTTTTTATTCATACAACAGACACTCAATAGGTGGTCGTTATATGAGATTCTGTAAAAAATCATTACCAAAACTGTAATTTATCTTTAATGATGTTGAAAGTCAGATCAACCCCATGCCTCCTTGTAATCAGAAAATTCAGAAAAAACATAAAGCTAAATGATAGTAGTTGCAGTAAAACACTAATTTCGTGAGAAAGTCTGTAAAACCAAGGTTAAGTATGACTATATCATGGTGGATCTAGATCTGGTACAGTTTCATAAAATGAACTTTGTGAAATCCTAATATCTAAGCTGAAATACGATCACACTGAAGATCGCCAACACAGATAGACACACATGGGACAGTGTATTATTATTGCTGGAATAAAGACCCGACGGAAGTGACCGAATCCGCGCTTACCCTGCTTATTTCTTAGCAATTACACAATTTCTTCGAGAATCCATTGGCACAAATTTTTTATTCATACAAACAGACACTTGGGTGGTCATTATATTAGATTCTGTAAAAAGTCATTTTAGATCGTTACCAAAACTGGAATTTATCTTTAAAGAATGCTTGCTTGTAAAGTTAATCCATTGCCTGCTGGAACCTGATTATGTCTGTTCAAAGCACATGGGCTTTACAGGATTCAGCAGACAACAGGTTAAGCGATGAACTTTGCCAGGAAAATGGGGAAGAACTCACTGCCTCGATGAGAAGGGCATGAGTGAGATGGGAAGGAAGAGAGAGAGAGAGTCAGTTACAGAGACAACAAAATCGCTAATTGAATTCTTCTCGTGTGTATTTCTGGAGTGACAAATGTAATAAATGACTTGAATTGAAGAGGCGGGTACGGGAAGCAATATCGTCGCTTCTCAGCTCCTTCATTTTAATTGTTTGTCCGATCCAAAGTCCCTGATTATCATCCTGCCATTCACTTGATAAATTTCCTGATATAAATGAATTGCATTCTAAAGAAGGGAGAAAAGAAGAGACAATTCTGGATGACCTCTTTGAGAAGGAGAAGTAAGTGGCTATATAATCATAAAGTCATTTCTTTTTTTTGATTTTCTTGCTCTGACAGTTCTTGAAGACTATCTTCATCAGAACAAAGTTAATGCTTCTAGCCAATAAATTTGCTGATCCAATTAGCCTGGTCAGATAATATTTGGCTTATTTCTTGCTGTAGCCGGATATTTTGCCTGAAAAGTCAGCCCAAAACATCTGAAAGTTGTTTCCAGAAGAGCCAGCATAATATTTTTTTGTTTAGTTTTTTACTTTTTTGCCGGGCATCTTCTCCAGGCTTAAGTTCAAGAGGCCATGAAATTTGACACCGCACTGTAGACATTCTACACACAGTGTAATCTTTCAGTAAAAGTTTTTTATTAAAGATTTGATTTCAGGAACTTAAAGGACAAGTCACCCCAACAAAAAGTTGATTTCAATAAAAAGAGAAAGATCCAACAAAAATAACACTGAAAATTTCATCAAAATCGTATGTAAAATAAGAAAGTTATGTCATTTTAAAGTTTCGTTTAATTTCACAAAATAGTTATATGCACATCCTGGTTGGTATGCAAATGAAGACATTGATGATGTCATCCACTCACTATTTCTTTTATATTTTATTATATGAAGTGTGAAATGTTCTAATTTTCTCCTAATTGTCAAGTGAAACAATGATTAATTCCTCCCTGAACATGTGGAATTAGCATTGTTTAATATTATATGGTTCAGTCAAGTTGGTCCCTATTGTCAAATCTGTAAAAATGAAATATTGTATAATTCAAACAATAAAAAACAAGAAATAGTGAGTGATGGACATCATCGACTGACTCATTTGCATGATACTGAGATGTGCATATCACTGTTTTGTGAAAAATAAGTGAAACTTTATTTTAGATCCAAATTTAATGAAAGTTTTCCCCCTTATGCTAGTTTGATTTTTCTCTTTTTATTCAAATCAACATTTTTCTAGGGTGGACTTGACCTTTAATTCACATTTTGAACTTGAGTGAGTTTTCCCTTGCCCTTGTGCTAATTTATATGTGACCCTTGTTATATATAGGTAAATGAAGAGTATATAGAAATTCAATATATCAAGAAATAGTGTCTCTTCATTATCAATATCTTTGTATTTTTCATAACCGATCTAATTATCGTTTGTCAAATTCAAATGATCTTTTAGGCCTTCTGGTTAAAATTAGTTTGAAACCTCTGCATTGATCAATTTATGACTGCACCTTCAGAAGTTACCCAAATTATTTGTGTTCTCCCAATATTTTGTTCTCTCCATCAAAGTCACACTTGCCTATGTGGTCATTTCAACATGTCTACACATTGAAGCAAATGATTTACATTTTACAGATTGATGAAGTTGGTCAATACTAATAGCCCATGACACATGCATACACATTTAATCAAGCCGTCACTAGATTTGTGTTGTATATAATTAATTACTCCTAATCTGCATTTGAAATGAAGGGACCGTAGAGACGGATATTCCATTAGAGGCTGATGTCGGCTTTAATATCTGCTTATTACCCCTATATTTTTAGATGATTCCTTTCCACACGAACTATCCCTATCGTCTTATATCTGTGTTTATTGGTTATCAAATCAGAATGGCATTAAAGTAGCGAAAATATGGATAAATAATACTTGGAAGAAAAGAGAAAAAAATCAAGAACATTTATTGATACACGTATCTGGGGGAAGTACATAATGAAGCCCCCTTTCTGCTCTTCAGAGAATCACTGTTGTCATTTTGCATGTGGAAACAAGACAACTTAAAAAAAATCAGAACAAGGAGTAACACATGGAGAAGAGAATAGGAAGAATGTACACAAGAACAAAACAAAGAGGACTTGACCATAAATTAGAAGTGTGTGGCTGAATTTAAGACCTCATTCTCTTTACCGTCCTAAAACCAGTTTATTGGAAACTAGTATAGTAGAAATAGTTTGATGTGTAATGAGAAAGGTCAAAGTGATCATGGGAGCGATCTTCCAAACCGGTTCGGAAAACCACCTTGCGATGTACCGTAGTTTTCACGATCACTTTGCCTCGTTCAACTAGTTCGAAGGTAAGTGAGGACACAACCGTTCTCCACACATTTTGAGCACAATACTCCTCACACTGTTTGTAGAATGTTGAATTTCGAATTTTGCCCGAATTGTGTGTGACCCCACTGAGAGGGTTCCCAAAGCAACAAGACTGTCTTACGTGAAGTGGTTTTGAATATCATTTTTTGATGATGAGCTGTGAACACTACCAAACCCGTTTCATGGACAGGTTTCCAGTTACCTAGTATTAGAGAGTGTAGTTAGAACAGGGTCCAATTGAAATTTTCAGCTCCTGTTCCATTTGAAGTGTACAGACCAAGTAGCTTTTAGATAAGGACATGGATTTGAGGTTTGTAGAGTAGCGAAGTGTGATGTCATAAATTTTCACCTGTTGCATATCAGTGTTTTTGATACCATATTTTGGTAGAGCATGATGGAAAAAAACCCACAACCCAAATTTGGTGGGAATCGGTCCATGGGGCCCCAAGATATGACTTTATGAATACATAATTAGCCCCATTGAAGTCAACTGTATTATTGGCCTGGTTCCCAACATTTGAACCAGGCCATAACCATAAATAGGGATTTTCCTCAGTCAGGCATTGAGTGTAATTAAAGGTCAGGCTTTGTCAAAAAGCAGGGAAACATTCCACAAATTGACAAGGCTGAAAGAGGGGAATTCCCAAATTCGTTGTCAAGGATCTACATGTAGTTTTTATTGTCAGAGGAAAATGTATTTGGTGGATTATCCCCTCTCCCTTTCAAGGATAAGGGTCAAAAGATTTATGCTTCTTATACCCCTTTCATAAACCCAATTATGCGGCTAATAGCAGCATAATTTGGTCGTAAAATCGGAGGAGGACCAGAGTTATCCGCATTATTTTGATGTTGCAATTATCCGCATAATAGCGGCATCGGGACCAGATATCGACTTTATGAACGCATTTTCAAAGTAATGCGGATATGATTGCCATGGTGCGGTCACAAGGTCACCCTTTTCCAACACAACTGCATCGGAGGGGGTGTGTGCAGTTGTCATGACGATTATCCGCCTTTTTCAGGACGGGCGCTCGTAAAATAATGCAGATTATTTTCGGGGTTTGTGAATGCAATTTTTATTGCATTATCCGCATTACTCTTAGGCGGCTAATTGGAGGATTGGTTCATGAAAGGGGTATTATGCATAAGCATCAGGGTAAGGGGTTGCATGGTTAGCCAGTGATATTTTTTTCTAAGAAATAGGGAGTAAATTATTGTATTGAGTATTTTATCTGAGTACACCAGGGTAATGATAACATCAACATAAAAAAAGACATATAATTAAGGTTTTTGGGGAAAATAGAATATTTGATCTTTGATATAATTTTCTTTTAGTTCTTCTTTCAGTTTTATGTCAATAGAAGGAACCTTCATGTGTGGTGTAGCTTTTGTTCGATTACATCTCTCATTCATTGGCCCACTGCATGTTTGTTGATCAATTATATGATGATTATGATCATTAAAGGGTACGTCCACCCCAATAAAAAGTAGAATTTGGTGAAATGAGAAAAAAAATAAAATAAGGCTTTAAAATCCTGCAAATTTCATCAAAATTGGTTGTGACATTAAAAATTATTAGTTATATGCACTACCTGGTCTGTGTGCATACAAGGGAACTGATGATGCCGACCATTACCTACATGTATTTCTTTTGTATTTTATCATTATGAAACATTAAAGTTAAACAATGACTTATTTCTTCATGAATATTTGGAATTGCCAGAGTTGAACTTATAATTGTGACCAAATGAAGATTTTCGTTATTTTGTCAAATCTGCGAAGATAAAATATTGTACATTGATTTTGTATAAAAATACAAAAGAAGTACGGATTATGTGACATCATTGACTATCTCATTTCCATATCGTCAGTGTTGTGTTTATGAAAACATGCAAAACTATAAAATGTCTTATTTATATCAGCTTTTGATAAAATTTGCAACATTATGCTTATTATATTTTCTCTCTTTCTATATTCATTTAGATCAAGTTATTTGATAGGGTTGACTTGCCCTTTAACCTGCTATCATGGTTAAGAAAATATTCATGTGCAACATTTTTTTTATCATCATGAAGGAAGTATTGCTTTCAATGTTCAGGTTGTGAACATATGGGAAAATTAAACTGAAGATAAAGAGAATTGACACCTACCTGCAGCTGTGCAATTAACATTTGATAGGCTCCTGATGTAATTAATAAGCTGTTGATATTTTGAACTGTTTTGGTGACATGGCTTTGATAATGATCATAAATTGTCATGATTTTAATCATGATAATTAAAATATCACATGTAGAATTGGCTTTGCTTAAGATTGTCATTCTTTAACCTGTAATGGTTTGAATTGATTCTTGCTTGAACTTTGAGTTTGATGGCTGAGAAGAATTAGTTTACAAATGTAGACCACATCTGCAGTGTGTGTACCACAGCTGATTCAAGGAGTCTGCATAGCAGACTAGGTCAACAGTAGCGGCTCGCTTCGCTCGCCCTTCAAGGCTGGTTTGCAAAGCAAACCAGCAGCACACGCTCCGCGCTAAGATCCCACCTCACGAGCCATTCAGAGTCTGCGGGGCAGACTAGAGAAGAATTGTGAAAAAATGTAATTTCTAGATTTTTTCATTTAATTTCATTTGTTTATTTTATTTCTATTTCAAATAGAGTATAGGCCTGTGAAGCCAGCGGCCGATAGGATTTCATAAATGCGGTGATTCAAGTGGGAATGGGGGAAAAACGGGCAACCAGGGCGATAGAATGGGTTGAAATGTTTACTTTCACCCTGAAAATCTGACAGGAAAAAAAATAAGCCCCCCCCCACCCTGGTGCTATAAATATCACTTATCAAATTTAAATTTTTTGTGAAAAAATTTGAACGGTTTTGTTGCAAGATTGACATCTTACATCATACTCTGATATAATACATTGAATCCTTACCAAGTTTTAGACAGGCTTTATATGTTAAAAATTTGTTCTGACGGTATACAGAATACTCCAAGATTCCATCATAAGTTCCTTGAAAATAGTTTAATATGGGCATATCAAGATTACCTGTACTCATCAATCTCTGCTACAGTGTAATCACCATTTGTTATTTGCTTTATTTTGCCATTTTAGCACATTTTAGGGGAACATGAATTCATATAATCAGGTAATGAAATGAAAGAGTAACATACACTTCTGGGTGGATTTACCAAAATTAAAAATACATTTATTTTAAGGATTAGTGTTACATGGACCAAGTTATAAGAATCATGTTCTGCACAACAGAGGGCAGCAAAAGGATATAAAACATGAAGAGGTTTATATATTGTTTGACAGTTTGACTTCCAGATTGTGAGTCGATGCCTTTTTGGAATCTTTTTACCATATATATATGATAAAAACTTATAAAAAAAGCCAATAATATTTTATATTTTATTAAAAAGCCAATGAAATATATATATATATGTAAATATATATATATATATATATATATATATATATATATATATTGGCTTTTTGATAAGTGTTTATTGGTTATTCTGAAAACTTTGCTATGTGAGTGACTAGATCTGTCTAGGTTTTGTTACTAGGTAAAGGACAGAGAGGTCATTTTTTGAAAATATTAGAAGTTAACGAGTGTGTAATATACATTGTATTCCTGATCTGGCAATTGTCGATTGA
Source organism: Lytechinus variegatus (assembly GCF_018143015.1). Classification (NCBI taxonomy): domain Eukaryota; kingdom Metazoa; phylum Echinodermata; class Echinoidea; order Temnopleuroida; family Toxopneustidae; genus Lytechinus; species Lytechinus variegatus. Next base: position 8,320,153 of record NC_054750.1, read on the forward strand.
GGCATAAGTTTTGTTTGTGTGAATTTGAAATTTGAAACTACAGATCCTATGACTTCTGAAGCCACCACGGGTGATGCTAGCAGCACTATGTTAGCAATTAACACAACTGAAGATACAGCTGATATGATTGATATCACAGCATTAGAAATCGCAACAACTTTTGATGACACAGCCATTACAACAATCTCATCTGAAAACACCACAGTGGAAATGACCACATCAGTGATGACATCTCAAGGTAGGTCTTATTGTTATTTTATTTCATTTGATGTTATGTATGTTGTTACGATACTGCAACAAATAAGAAAAAAAGATTAAATTTGATTTCCTTTTTGTATTCAGGAAATATAACAATTGTAACTAACAAAACACAAATAAATATTGTTCTTACATGTACATCTCTTGAAGTGACAGATATGTAATCCTAAGTGAGATCCTATGTCCAAATAAAACTCCAAGTTGGTTGGTGAAGTTTCCGTAAATTAGAGTTCACAATGATGGCGATGATGAAACTGATGTTGAAGCACGATGAAATGTCGAAATGTCCGTGAAGACGATGTTGATGATGATTAACAGTCAATTTTAGCAATCCATTGGTTGAAAAGCGTTCATTAAACGGGTTGATGTTCTCGATGAGAACTGAGAATTCCTCTCTCAAAATAACTGCAAACAGTTCATTGATGACAAGCAAATAATTCCACAGAAGATAAATATTCCAGGTGGAAATAAAGTCTGCTCTGACATAAAGTCTGGCGTGAAAGTCTGTAGTTCTGATCTGATATGATGATGTCCCTTGAAGAAACTGCCAGCCTATATAAATTTGTACTATTTGGGAAGTTTCTAGTATTCATGATTTTTGGAAGCTTGTTTTATTGTCTACATTAAGAACATTCTCCTTCTTTCTGGAGCAATCAAATTTTAAAACATTCTTGAATGACCTCAGTGAAATTAACAATTGTATTAAAAAACAAAAAGCTAATCCTATTGTCCCTTTCACTGTGCGCAGGCAGGGAATCTTATTGTGTAGCAATCTCTAATCTCTATTCAGAAATAGCAAAGGGTACTCAAAGATTTCTCATCTCTAACAAAGCTGTAATATATAGCCTTCTGTAACATTCTTACTCATTCTATGCTATGAATATCCTCAAAGAGGAAATGAAATAACTAAATAAATGAATGTAATTGCTCTTACAATTCTTATATATATGATTGATGCCACAGCATTAGAAATCGCAACAATTTTTGATGACACAGCCATTACAACAATCACATATGAAAACGCCACAGTGGAAATGACCACATCAGTGATGACATCTCGACGTAGATCTTATTATTCTATTTGATGTTGTATGTGACTGGGAGGCGAATTAATTTAATTTGGCCCACTTTGGTCTGTTGCATCTGACCAATGGTCACATTCACAGACTGTGATGTGTGATCGACTCATCAACTGTGGCTACAGTGGCAGCCATTGAAGTTTAGCTTCAATTTAGAGATGTCCCGTACGACACATTTTGAATGTCCCGTACGGGACATCTCTAAATTGAAGCCAAACTTTCTTACTTTATGTCACTTTGACTTCTTCAATCACATTATTTGGCTGATGATAATGATAATCCCATCAAACTAAGACATTCATTAGGTTAGAAACCGCTATTAGGTGAACATTTCTGTCAATATATCATAAACAAAATAATGTGTCGTACGGGACAATTATGTGTCGTACAGGACACTTCTGTGTCGTACGGGACACTTGTGTGTCGTACGGGACACTTGTGTGTTGTACAGGCACTTGCGTGTTGTACTGGGCAGCCTGAATAAATAAACATGAACTTTTTATCAATCAGAAGGAGCATTATACCCCTAAATTCTTGCTTATTTATGAATAATCTTTTATAAGCAGTCATTCAGGACAATACAATTAAGTAACCTCAATATATACAATTGGGAGCAATGTGTTATAATTTTTTTCATGATGGGAAATGTACAAGTGTTCACAGCATTTTTACGAGCTGAAAAACTTCAGGTTTTGTGTGAAGTTATATTTAGGGAACTAATTGATGATTTCCAAACACTATTTAAACAATAAATGAATGAAACTTTGTATATAATTATGGGGCTAAAATGATGGTGTTATGGGCTATTCCACGGTTACTCACGTTACATTTGGAGACACCTTGACTTATACTTGGAGCTGTAACTCCATTATTATTGATAGGAACTAAACATCTCCGTATCACAACAAAGTACACAGTCTGACTATCCTTTGTATAAAAACAAAACTTGGGAAATTCTATTATGCTCCTGGCAAATCTTTGGAATGTGTCGGTTACTCACGTTACAGATTTGTCCCAACCTGTGGAATTGCCCTTATGATTTTTTATATAAAATGTATATGTACATGATATATGTCACAACTGTCACTTTTTTTTATTTTTTGGGTCACAATTTTTTTTCTAAAGAAAAGCGGTTCTACTTTTTCAAACCCATCTGCACTTCATGACACCATATGGTTTGTCTTAATTTCCAGATTTTTTTTACAACTTGAAAAAAGTAAGGAGTTTCAATATTGTATATAAAAAATAGTGATCATCAAGGGAAGTCCAAATAGATGATCATGATGATTGATATGTATTTTTTTACATCTTATAATAATTCCACATTAGCATGCAAGAGGGAGTCATCTTCCAGGCTAGGTTGAAATAATTATAAAAGTTTTCTTTTCATGCTCAATGAAAAAAATTTACCTGCTCTGATCAGTGAAAATCACCAGTTTAGCTGAGGGGATTCACAAAAGAATAAGCCTACATGAAATCAATTAAAATGTTTAGAATCACCTATTTCATGTTCTGTGGAGATAAACAAAGTACTTTTTCAGTTCACTTTATGTTAAATCAATTAAATGAATTTAAATATGCCTACTATTTATGGTTTCTGAATCCAAATCCTGCAATTAAATGCATTATTATATTGTGTGTCGTACGGGACATGTCCCGTACGACACAGCGTGTGTCGTACGGGACATTTTTTAATAGGACAATAATTGAAAAATGAAGGGCAGTAATTAGATTCTTATCGGATAAATCGATCACCCATGGGTCAAACAAAGAGAAACTCATTTTATGAAATTGCATCATCAAAAATAAAATTGTAGGAAAAACTTTTGCATTGTCATGTGTCGTACGGGACATTGCCAAAAATAGGTTCGGAAAAATCAGGGCTGCCCCTATTATGGATCATGAAAATGTTGTAGATATCATTTGGAACCATCAATGATATATTATTCTATTGACCTGCAATATTTTCAATCTTCTCTTGCTTTGCAAATAATTGTTTCAGGTGGAATTTGTACTTGACTATTCAATGAGCAAAATTATTGAAAATTTAAAATTCCATTGTTCTCCCCCCAAAAAACTATATCTGTCTTCACTTTTGGTTAAAACTCATAATTTTCATAAAATTTAGGTATCATAGTAAAATATTACACTACTTATGACTTATTGAATGCATGTTGAAATTTATGATATTTTTGAAGTTCTAGTGTGGAATTGCCCTTATGCTGTGGTTTCAAATTTGGTGTGAGCCATGTGACCCCACTGAGAGTGCGCCCTTAGCAACAATTCTGCTTAATATGAAGTGGTTCAGAAGATGGTGATGAGAATCTAGCAAGGAAGTCTTCAAAACTGGTTTACTAATTAATACCATGGTCACATTTGTTCTACGGTGGCCGTACGGCGAGTTGTAAACAGCCGTTTTAACATTTTTTGTCCAACTACATACAGGTGGTTTGAATAAAAATTTATAAAACGGCTGTTTCTGACTTGCCGTACGGCCGCCGTAGAGCAAATGTGAACAAGGTATAAGTGAAACTATCCAAGAAAGTATAGGCTACTGAGAATGAAAGGTCTTTTTCGTTTTGTACCAGTTGATCATATGTGTCTTTCTCGATGATGGAAAACTAGAAGTCGGTTCATTTTTTCCCCCAAATACAGAGGTTACAACTACTGGGGTTGACATGACCACCATGCCAGCAACCACTTTTACTCCAACTACCACAAGAACAGCTAGCACAACTAGGCCTACAATGGTGACAAGAACTCCAGGTATACATTGTAATGATTGCCCTTGAGGAGATGGTATCTGGCATTGCTAGTTAATTACCTGTATTTATGGGCATACGTTTTTATTATTTAATGATGGAAAATAAATTGTATTAAATGGAAGTAGTTGCAGTAAACTCTGATTTCTCAAGAAAGTTTGTAAACCAAGATTAATTATCACTGTATCAACATGGATCTCAATCTGGCGGTACAGTTACTGAACTGAAATCATAAAGTCCCAGCTGAAAAACGTTCACTGTAGATCGCCAACACAGATATTAAAAGACATATAGACAGTATATTATAGTTGCTCGGAAAAAAAGACAATTTGCTCGAATTCCATACTTATTTTGCTTCTTTCTCGGCAATTATCAATTTCTTCCAGAATCATTTAATTGCCCCATATTTTCTATTTATGCAATCAGACACTTGGATGGTCTTTTAATGGAATTTAACTTTAGATGCTGATCAGAATGATATAGTCGTCATCCGAAAAGGAGAGGTTCTTATCCTTGATTGCTATTTGGAGGAAGATAATGGAGTGCGGGAGGAGACTTACTGGCTTTTTGATGGTACACGTAGGTTTAACGGCTCGAGGTTAAGCATTCCCAACCTGAATCACACTCACCATGGACGTGTCATTGAATGCGTAAATAAGACAACTGTGGTGCAAAGAAGGACCATTCATTATCACCATGGTGAGTAGAAGTAATCACCTCATCAAATATTAAGGGGATTCCACAGGGGGCCGTTTCATGAAGCTGTTCGTAAGTTAAACGTGACTAAGAACGATTTGTGATCATGTCTTGTGGTAAATAATATTCACCATTGATTTTTTTTTGTATTTATGTGTTTTATTGGGTCCACACTGACCAAAAATAAACAAAAATAACAAATCAAACATAATTAAAATATTTACAAGTGATCATAACATCATTAGAAAAAACAAAAAACAAAAAACATATATAATTATAAAAAGAATAAATAAGAAAAAATAAATAATAAAGAAAAAAAGAGCGGAAAGATTTATGCAATGGCACAGACATGATAACTTATACAACTTTGATGGCAAGTATTTGTATGCATATATACAGGGTAAACATGATACATGTACATATAGTGATACATGTAAAGATGACAAAAATTATAATTCAAACTTCCATTTCTTAAAATGAGCCATGAGTTTATGTCTTTTTTTGGCCACACAATATTCAATTTCCCTTTGCTTTTTAACAAATGATCTGAAGGCTCCAAAGTTTGGATCAACTTTGCTGAATTTACAAATGAAAATGAAGTACTTCAACAATAAAAATAAGTAGGAAATGAACTTGTCATCTGGATCACCAAACATTTTACTGAAATTAGATAAAGTAAAATTTGAATCAAACTTCTGTATTAAAATAGTCAATAAATCTTGCCACAGGGGTAAAACCTTTTCACAAACACAAAATATATGAACAGATGTTTCAGGGAATTTGTTGCAAAATTCACACAAAGCGGAATCTTTCCTTTTAATCTTGAAAAGAAAATCATTAAAAGCAATGCATTTGTGAAAAACTTTGAAATAAAAGGAACAAATTTTAGTGTCTATCGAACATTTGAAGTTATTGCAATGTATTTTCTCCCATGAAATATTGTCAGGAAATATTCACCATTGATTGTTAATTGGTGATTATTAAGCACATGAAAAATGTTTAACATTTGTTCATAAAAGTCGCTCTCAACATACAAACAGCTTTATGAAACACCCACCTGGATAGCAAGTGTATGGTGACATACAGTATGTATGACAAGCCATTTTTTCTTTCAAAATCCTATTTCTTGATATTAGGATTTGCTAACAATTGTTAGAGGGGAAGTTTAACCTGACAAAAAGTTTATTGTAAAAGTAGCAGAAAAAAATTATTGAAAAATTATCAGAGGTTTCAGAAAAAGTATCCATCAAAGATAAAAAAGTTATTAGATATTTTCTTATTTGATTAGTGATGCCACATATGCGATCAGCTTCCTTACACATCGTATGGGAAAAATCAACTAAATGCCATTTTCACAGAAAATTGAAAATGGTATTTACTGTACTTTCAGTATATCAATAAACTAATCATTCTACATTTTTTCTAAAAAGAAAACAAAAATGAATTATCACAAACCATGAAGCATTGATGTTTAAGCATATTACATGGGGCAGCTGCTTGTTTATTATGTCCCAATTCCAAAACCTAAAATTCTAATAACTATCTTTATCTTTAATGGATTTTTCTCAAACTTTAGCCAATATTTTTCATTATTTTTTCTGCTTTTTTTTACAACAAACTTTTCTTCAGGGTGAACTTCCCTTTTAACAACACAAAGTGAATTCTTGATACGAAGAATATGATTATTGATATGTTGTGTTGCTAACATAAAGCCATTCTTGATAAACAAATTTACTAAGCTGATATCTATAAACAGGAGGAAAGAGGAAAAAGGCTTGCCATACGTTTGGACTAGGCTTGCATGACTGCTCCTTTTTAGTAGGATGATATTGGTAATAATAATTAGTAATAATCAATATTGTGCAATGAATAATATGAAATATGCACAAAACATGAGTAAAAATCTTAATATTTCAAATGAATAAGTAAGTTGTAAAAGTAAACAAACATGACTTGAGATATTATTACAAATACATACAAAGATAATCAGAAAAATACATCATGAACATGCCAAAAAATATAATCTAAACTCTATGGCAAAAAGACATTGTTAATAGGCAGCAGTGTATGCATTAAAATGACAGAGGGAGTGGATGGCCTGATTTGGTTTTTGTCTCACCTGCGAAGCAAAGTGAGACTATAGGCGCCGCTTTTCCGACGGCGGCGGCGACGGCGGCGGCGTCAACATCAAATCTTAACCTGAGGTTAAGTTTTTGAAATGACATCATAACTTAGAAAGTATATGGACCTAGTTCATGAAACTTGGCCATTAGGTTGATCAAGTATTACTGAACATCCTATTAGAGTTTCATGTCACATGACCAAGGTCAAAGGTCATTTAGGGTCAATGAACTTAGACCATGTTGGAGGAATCAACATCGAAATCTTAACCTGTGGTTAAGTTTTTGAAATGTCATCATAACTTAGAAAATATATGGACCTAGTTCATGAAACTTGGACATAAGGTTAATCAAGTATCACTGAACATCCTGCATGAGTTTCAAGTCACATGACCAAGGTCAAAGGTCATTTAGGGTCAATGAACTTTGGCCGAATTGGGGATATCTGTTGAATTCCCATCATAACTTTGAAAGTTTATGGATCTGATTCATGAAACTTGGACATAATAGTAATCAAGCATCACTGAAAATTTTGTGCAAGTTTCAGGTCTCATGATTAAGGTCAAAGGTCATTTAGGGTCAATGAACTTTGGCCGAATCGGGGAAATCTGTTGAATTACCATCATAACTTTGAAAGTTTATTGGTCTAGTTCATTAAACTTGGACATTAGAGTAATCAAGTATCACTGAACATCCTGTGCACGTTTCAGGTCACATGACCAAGGTCAAAGGTCAATGAACTTTGGCCGCATCGGGTGTATCTGTTGAATTACCACCATAACTTTGAAAGTTTATGGATCTGATTCATGAAACTTGTACATAAGAGTAATCAAGTATCACTGAACATCCTGTTTGAGTTTCAGGTCACATGATCAAGGTCAAAGGTCATGTAAGGTCAATGAACTTTGGCCATGTTGGGGTTTTTTGTTGAATAACCATCATATCTCTGTAAGTTTATTGGTCTAGTTCATTAAAAGTGGACATAAGAGTAACCATGTATCACTGAACATCTTGTGCGAGTTAGAGTAGTATTCAAAGTCAGCACTGCTGCTACATTGAACCGCGTGATGCAGGTGAGACGGCCAGAGGCATTCCACTTGTTAAACATTTGGAGTGAAGTTGCCGTGCATATATGAGTCAGTAGATTGTTATAGATGCTTGGAGCAATGAAAGAAAAAGTTTGTTTCTTAAATTCTGTCTTAGGTTTTGGAATAAATAGGATTTAAGGTAGAATGATGAGTAACATAAAAAAGTGGACATTTTCTTGTGATAACTGGTTTTAATCATCATCTGTAAACCATAATGCAAACAAAATTTTTTAATCCAGAGTTTTTAACAAAAGGAGTGGTCTGAAATACTTTGAAATCTAATAAAGCCTGGGAGCTTCGCCCCTAGGCCCCACTTTGGACCTACTAGTTTTTGACCAATCCGAAAAAAAACCCGTAATGGGAATCGCTTAATCAGAGTAGAGGATTTTCAATTTCTAGATGTTGAGAGGTGCTTGTGCAAATAGCTCTGATTACCACTCTGGCAATTCCATGTAGGACAGGTCTTTATTCTAATGCAGAATACAGTTTTTGCATGGTTCTTATTCCCACTTTTTCCAGAGGATACAAGGCACAACTATTATTACCCTGACTTCAGAATTGATCCCACCAGGTACTTATTCACCTCAATTAGGTTGAGTGCACATATTATTGAATTGCTTTTGTGGAAATCAAGCTTTACCATTATTTTTGCATTAAGATACAAATTTACAATTCTTCACAGACTGGAACCCTTTCCTCAAAAGGCCTTTTCTGTATTTTCCCCCATTTTTTCGTTCATTAGTAAATGTCTTGGCAGTTAATGAAACTCTGAAGCTGAATTGTACATTCGATCCCACCGCTGCCACCAATGTCCAATGGAAACACAGTGTCAACGGCCCTAAATCAGACTGGAACATCACTAAACTTGATAATGTCACATCACAGTTGATAATACATGAAGTGACACTAAACGATACTGGAGTATACAAATGCTTGTCCTCACAAGGAGACGTCCTTAAGGTTTTTAACATCTCAATAGGATGTAAGTACCCGGTGTTACGGTATCAAAAAGCTCTTCGTTTTCTTTTATCTTGTGTACCCTTTTTATTCTTCGAATATTGAAAATTTTGTTTAATTCCTTAAACAAATCAATATTCAGAAATCATAATTCATTTTTATTCGTCGATGATTTTCTTTATCATCAAATCTACAAAATATTGAAACATTTTTCATTTTATGTAATAGATGCACTATCAGCTTCTCAATTTTCATACTGCATAATATGTGAATGTATGTTTGATGAAAATAAACAAAACTTTAACATGCCAGAACTTTTTAGGTTTCCAGATCGTATTTTTTAGGTTACATGGCTCTTTACACGCATAGAAATATATTACTCTTGTGATAACAAAATAAACATTTGAAGGAACAGCTTTCAACCAGTATTACATTATTTTAGAAGTAAGTTCTAATAAATAAAGTCAAAGGAGAAAAAGAAAGCAATTAAATAAAAAAAAACTATCAAAAAATGAGAAATAAGAAGAACAAGTTTAAAAAACAGAAAGACAAATTAGGACATAATGAACAAAATCAGGGGAACTAAATCTTTTAAATCAAAATTTTTGTTTTTCATACCTGAATTACTGTAAAGATTTTCCCCTTTATTTCACATATATTTTACATTATCCTCCTGACCTTGACATATGTGATGTGAATGTTATTTTCCCATGACATATGTTGTGCTGAGGAGGCAAGATGCAATTTGAAAGATAATGAGTAAAATCTGAAAATTTGTGTGCAAAATAAATGGAGAGTTGTCCACAAAATCAGCCATTTTGAAGCGCGTATGCCAATTTGAGGATCCCCATAGAAAGTACAACAAGAGTTTTCAAACTTCCATAACTTGCTTATTTCATAACCGATTTTTATGAAACTTTTTTTTAATTGTTCCTCTCATTTTACTCTTTCCAATAAGATTACTTCACTTCTTGGGTTTTTGGTTTTCTTTAAAGTAGCATTCCAATAATATAAATTCACTTATATGTTCTTCTCATGTTTTCTCTGCAGTTAAACCACGGGTGCCCAATTTTGTATGTTCTGGATGCAACACGTATGAATACAGATGCGAATGGCCAGAGGTTTTTGACACTCATTTGCCAACTGAGGTCACCTTTGAATATAAAAAGTAAGGATCAGCAAAATGTTTTTAAGTTAAATGCTGGTTTTCCTAAAATCGCAAGACCAGGAATAAGCAGGTGCATGTTTTTAGCTGGTGATTATCATAGAAATTGTAAAAAAACTAAAATGCTCTGATATTTATCCTGGATAAAAGAAAAAATTTAAAGCACAAACAGATAGAACTTATATCAGATAAAACTTATATTGCCCAGTGTTAGTTCAAGCAAAGCCATATATAAAGAATGACCTTCTCTAAATACAAATTGTTTTAGTTAAAGAATATTATGTTTAAGTTAAAAAAAGTAACAGAACGAGTATACATCCTCTTGAAGTTTTTCAAATATTAAAAAAAATACTGATAATACTGAAATTGGTGGTAATTGATCAACAAATCCTTATTTCTTTTTTAAATACTGGGACAACTCTAGCAATGTTCATGCTAGAGGAGTATAGACCTGACTGAATGAAGAGGTTAAATATTTTACTTAATGGTTACGCTAACAAGACAATTGCTACTTTTATAACATGAATGTTAATATTATCATGGCCAGGGTCCCGTAACAGAAAGGTTAGTGATTAGTCGTACGCTTGATTTCTACGAATGATTGTACATTGTAGTCTATGGAATCAATCGTAGAAAAATGTTCCACGATCATTGCTAGGCTTTGTGTTACGGGCCCAAGAACTCTTATTATTATCAAGAATGAAACTACCACACACAACAAAAACTGTGGTGTTAACCGGTGTACATAGAGGACCACACCAGTTATTTTACACCAGTGTTAAATTGGTGGTGTTAGTTTTACACCTATAGGTGTTATTACAACATCTATGGTTGTTCCATTTACACTCTTTGGCGTTATGTTCAATCTCTAGGGTGTTATTTTAACACCTCAGGGTGTGGTCCTCTATTAACACCAATAGGTGTCAGTTTTAACACCACCGTTTTTACGGTGCAATCATATGAATTACACATAACATTATCATCAAAGTCCTGTGGAAGGATGTTATGAGTGTCATGTACAAAATTATGCTGTATTGCCCTCATAGATTCATAAACTGGATCTTTACCATTGCACCTTCTATCATTCCTGGGCCCCGTCTTAAAAAAAGAGTTGCAATTGATCCAATCAATCGCAACTATGGAAAGCCAGCAAAGTCAACATATAAAATGCCTGTTTTTTTTTTAATTCTAGATATGAATGTATATCCATAAATTCATTGATTTCTTGACAATTTGGTGTGTTCTCCTTGGTTTACAAAGGACATTTTGCAAATTTCCTGTAGAAAAAATTAAGACACTGATGGATTTCCATAAAGTTATAATTGATTGGATTTCCATAGAGTTATAATTGATTTGATCAATCATAAAACTTTGTAAGACATGGTACTGGTTCTAGAAATTTGCTTTTTGCATACATAGCAAAACTGAGTACCTGACATTTATACAAAGTCTAAATATTATTTGAGAAAAAGGAGGGAACAAAGAATATTGATTCTTGCTCCTGGGGAAAGTGTGTTTGTTGATGCACAAAGAATGTTTGTATATATATATATATATATATATATATATATATATATATATATATATATATATATATATATTTGATTAGCTTAGTTTATGAAATCAAGCAAAAACCGGTAGATACATCTTCCAACTTCCTTTTATACAGACCAGATGCAGATGCAGATATTTTATCTGCAGATATTTGATTTTAATTAGGCATTCATTTTTTAAAACATATAATCTTTAAAGTTATCCGATAAAACGATTATTCATATCATAACCCTCTTAAGACTCACATTCATCTCAAATTGGATTAGTTTCATGCATTTTGGGGTATTTACCAAAAACTGAAGATGGGCTTTAATCCATATAAACACAATTGTTTTATGGTCTACTGATTCAGTTTTTAATTTAACTATATATAATAACATTCAAATGATCCCTTTCTTTTTTTTTATTTCAATGTTCTTTAGTTACAATCTGCTCTATCCTAAATGGTATGAATGTGAAATTGATGGAAATGGATGTGATGTCCATACGGCTGGTGACCATTCTCTCAGATTGACCATCACTAATGATTTAGCAAGAGTGACGAGCTACGGCGAGTATAACAAATTCCTACATGGTAAGGGAGAAAACCTTTTTGTTGAAAATGTTAACCCCCTCCTCAACAATATTCGCGATATTTCTGCTGCGCAAAATTTTTTGACCTCGCCGCTCACAGACTTTTTACTTTCAAGTCTCGCGCAAATTTTTGCGCGTTACCGCATTACGCAACATAATGTAAGTGCATGTCAGACCCAAAATTGCTCATAAATGTGATTTCATGTACAAATCCAATGCATATTGTGTATTTAGCCAAATTTCATAAATGTATCATTTCTAATTTTACTGATTAAACGTAATTAATTTTGCCTTGTTAATGATCAGAATTAAGTCTGGAACGATTTCCATTGAAAAAAACAATAAAAAACAAAAAGTAAAAAAACAAAAAAATACATAGGAAATTAAAAAACAATAAAATACATAATGAATTGTTTTCATTCACAATTGTTAGGAATGCTATTAAGAATATTTTTACCAAAAAATAGCATTCTACTAGATTTATTTAGTGAATCAGAGCAAAAAGTATGATATCATGAATGGATTAGCATAATTAATTCATATAAAATAGAAATATATGAATTCAGTGAAATTTACCAATGCAACTGCATAAATTACGTCATTCTCTACCATCATGCAAATTTTCGTTGTGATCGTTTTGAATGATGTCAAATATGCATTGTGTAAAATTGGGAGTTGAGAGAAATTAATGGCAACACACAGATTTCCAAACGTTTTTTGAGGGGATTATATACACACACTTAAAATGTTGGGCAACATATGGTCCACTGTGCACTGTGTTGGGTAATGTATGGTGATATATATATATATTTATATATAAAGAAGAGGGCCCTTTGCACAACGTGTATTGCAGTGCGTCATGTTCTATGTATAGGCGTAAATAATTCAAGCAATAACACTAGACGTAGCTTCCAAGTATCTCTTTTATGCGAGCTTTCGGCTAGTAGGGCCTTCATCAGGCCTATGAAGCATTGAAACAAACAAAATAGAACAAAACCATACAAATAAAATCGTAATAACAACAAAGTATATAATGTGTAACAAAGGGTACAGAACAGAAGGAGTACGCTGAGATAACAAAAAATAACAGAGGGGGTTGAGTACAGAATAGAAGGATTACAGTATAACCAAAAAATGACAACCTGTAATCCTTCTATTCTGTACTCAACCCTCTCTGTTGTTATTTTTTGTTATCTTAGTGTAATCCTTCTGTTCTGTACCCTTTGTTACACATTATATACTTTGTTCTTATTACAATTTTATTTGTATGGTTTTGTTCTATTTTGTTTGTTTCAATGCATTATAGGCCTGATAAAGGCCCTACTGGCCGAAAGCTCACAATAAAATAGATACTTGGAAGCTACATCTAGCGTCAATGCTTGAATTATTTACGCCTATATGTATATTTATATATATATGTATATATATATATATATATATATATGTATGTATATATATATATGTATTTATTCTATGTTGGATTTTTTTGTAAAGATAAACATGATGCTTATCTAACTTACAATGAATGTGAGCGTGAAGCGTGAGCTGAATATTATTGATATTCAGGCACTTTTTGTAGTCATTAACATGATGTATATCTAAACAAGTATTGCGAGCGTGAAGTGCCAGTCAGTCGGCAAGCCCCTGAGATAATGAGCAAATGGGCAAGATTTATCCAAGTCCTCTCGTGGCTGAATTCATGTCCCTGCAAAATCTCGTGAATTGTGAGACTTTCTTTCTCAGAGAATTTAACCACTTTCTCCTTGAGTAAAATTGATTATTTTTGTACCATGGGGAAGAGTAAATGTTACTTTTATATATTGGCTATTTCTTTTGAATGAAATATTTTGATCAATAAGTTAATTTTTTACCTGAAAAGATGCATCAAACAGAATTTTCTTCCTCTGTTTTCACTTGGAAATTGTGCAACATTTTGTGTTTTAGGTACCAACATTATTTATATCATCAGAAACCTCAAACTCCATACCTTCTTACAATGTCACTCTTAATATGAGGCATCTTTTAGATGGGTCAGCAGCCAGCTTTTTCCATAAAGATGCAAGACGAGATTTCTAAAATTTCTGAGTAACATAAAATCCAGAGTTCTGATTGGCTGAATAATGTTTTCACAACAACAGGCGCGGGTAATTTGAAGAGATTACCACATGGTGAGTGTGACCTTGCAGAGGCCCAGTGTGGGGAACATTGGAATTTGTGTGGGTATGTGGTCTCTATGACCAATCAGAGCGCAGTATTCTTGTTTTTTAGCTGCTAAAAGTACTTGGCCTATGAAAAGCTGGCTGCTGACCCATCTAAAATACATCTTCTTATAAAAATTATATCATATTAAAGCTTAGATCTTCAGCTTTATCATGATTTAAGAATCATTTGTGCTCAAACAGAAATTAAATGTGAAAACAACAACTTTTGTTGCATGAAAAAAATATTTTGTTTCATGTTTTATATCAAAAGTTTTCCCTATATTACAATATTCTTTTAAAAGTCCAAACACATGACATAAAAGAATGATTCTTCTTCATTACAAAGATACCAAAAACATGAAATTTGGTCAATATTTAGAGCAGAAATGGCCGAATAAAAAGGGGCGTTTTGGTTCGCACCAAGCTCATTAACAATGCAAAAACCCTCTAGTCATGAATATCACTTGGTTAAAAGAAGCCACTTTTTCAGGGCTTGCCGACTGACTGAAGTGCGGGCTGAAAATTATTGATATTTAGACTTAAAAGAAAACACTGCCTATTAATTGTCATGTGCATGTATATGAGAACTTTTCAGAAATGCAATGTTATAATATTCTTACAGTCTTTTTGTCTCTTCTCATTTAGCCAGGTTTCCTGCACCCCGTATTATCAGGATCGCCTCATTCACCAATAAATTGGATGTTTATTGGACGCTATCTGACTGCGGTATTCATAGATTAACTTCATATGGATTTATATTCAGTTATGAAAATCCCTCCACAGGGCAAATACAGAATGTAAGCATATCAACATTCTTTAAAAAAAATTATTTTTACAGAAAATGGTTGAAAATTTATCTATTTTAATCAGTGGTCTGTAATCCATCCCACCTATTCATTTTTGTCTCACCTGCGAAGCAGAGTAAGGTTAATCAAGTATTACTGATCATCCTGCCTGAGTTTCAGGTCACATGACTAAGGTCAAAGGTCATTTAGGGTCAATGAACTTTAGACCATGTTGGGGAATCAACATCAAAATCTTAACCTAAGGTTAATTTTTTTAAATGTCATCATAAGTTAAAAAAATATATGGACCAAGTTCATGAAACTTGGACATAAGTTTAATCAAGTATTACTTAACATCCTGCCTGAGTTTCAAGTCACATGACAATTAAAGGTCATTTAGGGTCAATGAACTTTGGCCAAGTTGGGGGTATCTGTTGAACTACCATCATAACTTAAAAAGTTTATGGATCTGATTCATGAAACTTGAGACATCTAGAGTAATCAAGTATCACTGAACATCCTGTGCGAGTTTCAGGTCATATGATAAAGGTCAAAGGTCATTTAAGGTCATTGAACTATGGCCATTTTGGAGGTAATTATGATATAACTTTCAAAGTTTGTAGATGTAGTTAATAAAATGTGGATATAAGGGTAATCAAGTATCTTTCAGTTTAAGTGTCAAAATCATGGGAATTTTCAGGATACAAACTTTAATTGAAGATATCACTCATTTACTCATTGTACTATAACTGTTTCAGATAACATTGACATCGACTGATGATAAGCCCAATCCGAAAGTATTAGGGAGTATGACAAGCAATACAAAATACTGTATCAGTATGGTTGCTTTTGTAAAAAAATTTGGAAGTCCAATGAACCTAGGAGACTGGTCTGATAAAGTGTGTAACAGAACTTTGCCAACAGGTATGTGCTTTTCTTTTTCTTACTTATTTTACACAATGAATCATTTAAAACTTTGATTATCATTGATTCTTCAAATCGGCAACAGTATAACCCTTTCTCTGCTGTGCCTTTTTTTTGCATTATTAAAATGTTTTATTCCAAGTTTATATATCAAAACTGATTATTGATTATTAAACAAAGAATGAAGTCATAAACTTTGATAATTTGCGCATGACAGATTTTGTGATTTTATTTATATTTTTCCTTTAATCCTGTTGTAAATTTGCGGACTTCTAAAATTGAATTTAGCAATGGATTTCTCCTTCATCTCTGATTGAAACTTAATGATAGCAATAATTCTTCAATAACATCTACAAAATAACAATCATTATCCATTGTTGTGCAGGAAAGCAAAATTCAAAGAAAATATCAAGAGAACAATAGATATTATCCCTTCAGGGTTAAGTCAAAGCGGAAGGGCTGAACATGTTTTTACCAGATTTGAAAAAAATGCATTTTCAGTGACGATCGATCAATGGCCTGAATATAAATTACCATGCAAGTGCGAAGCGGGAACTCAATTTGTTTTGATATTGTATATATTTAGCCCTGAAAATTGAACATAATATGCATCTATAGTAATGAGTGCGAGCTGATACTTTTAATTAATCTTTCTGAAAGAGGACATGTTGCAGTGACTCATGAATATAATAAATTTCTCACTAATCAAATAGACCAAGCACAAAGCACGAGCTGATATTTTTTGAGATATTGGACCTGAAAACCGGACTTGTTAAACATATTTTAAATAGAGAACAGTAAACAAGCGCGAAGTTTTCAAACTGAAGTTTTCTTCAGATTTTGAACTAAAACAGAATATTCAAAACAATGGAACCATGAAATATGTTGGCATAGAACTAAGCAACTAAGCCTGGAGTACCCCTTTGAACAGTGAAAATGCATTAATTATAATAATGTTTACACCAAATTCATGGAACTAAGTTATATTTTCACAATCTGATCCATCAGGGGCAAGTGAACTAATAATTATAAAGATATTGCCAGATTTTCGCAATATCATGCTCATGAAAACACGCCTTCCCTGTGTTGAAGAGCTGTGTGTAGACTCTTGAATACTCAAGATGCATATGCGACTAATTATGACTTATTCCTGATTTTTCTTGGATTAAAAATGAATTTGATTTGATGAAAATGACTAATTCTGTAACTAAATTTGGCAATCTCTGATTAAAAAGTTGATTGTCATTTGTTTTGATTTGTATCCACATTTCATTTTATTGTCTGTATTCAATCCGTATGAAAATGAAGAATTGTTGCCAATTTGAAGACAAAGGCAGATTCATCTTGAAAGCTGTGTACCTCAGTTGCCAATTTGAGGAGCAATATCAGATTTAACTTGAAAGCTGAGTACCCTACATGTACTATCTCTTGTGAATGAAACAGTAATGCGGAAGATCTTTCTATCCATATAAAATATATGTTTTGTAGATGTGATTTTTTTTCTCTATTTATTTGATTTCTAGCACCAGATGTGATACTGAATATTGCAAAAAATTACACCAGTGTTCAAAATGAAGAAAGACTGGATGAGAGAGATGTCACTATCACATGGAGTGTTAATGTAAGATTCTACGAGGAGAGGAGATTTCCTTGGTGGGGGAGTACAATCACTTTTATCAATGCACACACACACACACACATGTAACCCCAAGTTTTTTTAAGACACCTTGGGGCCCGTGTCAAAAAGGACTTGCAACTGTTCAGATTTTTTTTTTATTTTCAGCTGAATTACAGCCTATATTTGGCTTTCCTCTGTACAAAAAGTATGGGAGCTCTTTCTATTTCAGACTTTTTCAATACTCTTCAGCTGTTTTCAGATCTTTTTATTTTTGACCACTCACACCCCTGAACTGTTGTCTACCATGGTGACCTTGATTCTGATTGGCCGACGAGCCCTGTAACTATGGTAGTTGCCATAATGGCAAAGTTACAACAGTTATAAGTCCTTTATGAAATGAGCCCCAGTAGTATATGTTCATGCCCCATTTGTCAAAAGAATACCCTAATTATGCATTTCCGCACCTAAACATTAGTTAGTAAACTCCTGTAATTCACCCTTTCGTGGATTTTTAGCTCATCCGGCCCGAAGGGCAAGATGAGCTTATGCCGTGGCGTGGCGTCCGTCGTCTGTCGTCCGTCCACAATTTAAAAATGCTACTACTTCGCCATTTCAAGTCCGATTTCAATTCTGTTTGCTTTATATGATAGCACTTGGTGGGGCATTCAAAACTTCTACACAAAATTTTGAAATTCATTAAATATGCTAATTTATTCACATTTTTCAAAATTCACAAAAAATGCTACTTTATTTGTTGACCGATTTTGATTTTTTTGCTTCCATCTGGTAGAGCTTCATGAGGTTCACCAAACTTCTACACAGAATTTTGAAATTCTGGCTCGAACAATTTTTATGCTAATATGCATATTTTTTTAATTTCCAATAAAATGCTTCTTCTTTATTTGTTGACCGATTTTGAATTTTTTGCTTCCATCTGGTAGAGCTTCATGAGGTTCACCAATCTTGTACACAGAATTTTGAAATTTTGACCAGAACAATTTTTATGCTAATTTATGCATATTTTTTAAATTTCCAATAAAATGCTTCTTTATTTGTTGACCGATTTTGAATTTTTTGCTTCCATCTGGTAGAGCTTCATGAGGTTCACCAATCTTGTACACAGAATTTTGAAATTTTGACCAGAACAATTTTTATGCTAATTTATGTGAAATTAGCCCTCATAAGATGAAGGGGATTGGGGTGATTCCTTGACATTTTTCATTCAAAGTTTTTCTTTCAGTATTTTGCAATTTAACTCCAGGAAATTGCCCTTTCTTGGATTTTGCCTCTTTTTTTTACAATTTGACACTAATATTGCATTGACTTTCTCTTGGGGCAGACTTGACCTTTAACCCTAATAAGACAGGGGGGCTGGGAGCTGATTCAGCCACCTTCCTTGACATTTTCATGATAAATGGTTCTTCATTATTTTGCCTCTTAAAAAAAAAATTGACACTGATATTCCAATCGTCTTCTCTAGGGGTAGACTCGACTTTTAACCCTAATAAGACAAAGAAGGGGGTGGGGGCTGATTCAGCCATCTCCCTCAACATTTTCATGATGAGTTTTTGTTTTAAGTATTTTGTAACTTGTGAGACCAAATAAGCGTTCAACGGATACACAATTCCAAAATTGCAAGACATTATGTAAGTGCATGTCCGACCCAAATTGCTTAAAAACAAATCCAATGCAAATTGTATATTTACTGTAAACTTATCATTATTTCTACTTCAACTGTTTATACTCAATTAAATTTATGGTGTTTATGGTCAGAATTATATCACCAATAATTTCCTTTAAAAACATTGAAAAAATAAAAGTAAGAAAATTAAGAAATAATAAAACAATGCAAAACAATAATATACAGAAGGAAAATTTTGTAATAGTGACTTGATTTTTTATAAGTGCATTTGATCAAAATCATACAAAGAATAAGTGAATAAAAAGTAGCTGTTTGGGTACTAAATTTAGTTAATTCGAACAAATTTTTGAATTTACGGATATATTAGAATAATTCATTATTAATGAGATTTTTTGTAGAATTTGAGCTTATAGTTTATAGACTATGCCAAGGGTTTCATCGTGCAGTCAATGACCGTTATCATGGGGGGGGGGGGTGATTTACTTTCCATGGTCAATGTTAATATCTCACAATATGATAATAATGTTCTGCTTTTGTATATCACTTGATACTTTGAATCATATCCTCTAGATATATTATTACCCTGGTCATTAGATCCCGATTGGCAAGCTTGTAATGTATACACTTTCTCTGATCTTTGATAATCATTCTATAAATTATGAAAACTTTAATTTGTTTCTCCTAATCAGGAGATAATATATTCACAACTTACCTTGTAATACAGCTTGTCATGCTTGTGGATTTACGGTCTTATTTGGCTTCAATTTCTCCAATGTTCATTGCTTTTCTTTTCCTTATAGCAAAATAAAAACAGCGAGCAGCCTTTCCAGGGAATAAGTTCTTTTAAAATTGAAGTGAGCCTGGATGATGAGACCCAAAATGGAACCAACGCTTCTGTGTTTACCTATAACATTGATGATCGATATCTTTACCTTCTGCCTGAAGACAGGTTCAACTACACTATTAAAGGTACAACCATTAATTCTCTCTTTGAGCTTGTATTGAGGTTAGGGCTTAGCAAACACCAGTCATATGACACTGTGAACTTCATAGAGGGCTGGTTGGGGTTATGAGAAAAATGAGAAAAACACACCAGTCATGACACCTGAACTGGACACAAAGCTGGTATTGGGATTGGGGTAAAACTGACATGAGTCATTGCCACTTTAAAGATAAATTCCAGTTTTTGTAACGATCTCAAAATGACTTTTGACAGAATCTAATAATATGACCACCCAAGTGTCTGTTTGTATGAATAAAAAATTATGTGCCAAAGGATTCTGGAAGAAATTGTGTAATTGCTGAGAAATAAGCAAAATAAGCGCGGATTCGGTCACTTCCGTCGGATCTTTATTCCAGCAATATAATATACACCGTCCCACGTGTGCCTATCTGTGTTGGTGATCTTCAGTGTGGACATTTTTCAGCGTAGATTTCAAGATTACACAAAGTTCAGATTATGTAACTGTACCAGATCTAGATCCTCGATGATATTCTGACAATTAAGCCTGGTTTTACAGACTTACTCACAAAATCAGTGTTTACTGCAACTACTGGCATTTCTCTTTAAGTGAATATTAGGCTAGCGTTAGGGGTCGGGGCAAAATTTGCACCAGCCATAGCACCTAAACTGACGAAAAGCTGTTTAGTGTAGGGTGTTGACAAAACCAGTCATGACACCCAAACTGAACAAAAAGACTGACATTTGAGTTGGTGCTAGACAAGCACCCACCATGTCCTAAACCAAACAAAAGGCCGGTATGGTGCTAAACAGACATCCATCATGGCACCTATGCGGTTTTGAGGGAAAGAAACACAGTAATGTCTCCAAACATGCCTTGAAGATATATACATTTCTAACTTATCCTCAAAAGTTGACTCTGGGTCATATTATTGGAAGGTGGGTCTTGAATGTTCAGTTTAAAATAATCACAATCAGATATCTTTGTCATGAAAGTTATTGTCTTGTTTGAACATTTGTCACTTTTTGTCTGAATAGGCCTTTCCAAGCATGAGAACTACACAATCTCTGTTACAGCAGTCAATTCCAATGGATATTCAAACCCGCAGGAAATTAAAGTGTCTGCTTTACAGGAGAAATCTGTGAAAATCTCAGGTAATGAATCGTGTTAATTACTATGCATTCCTTCCTCTTACGTGCTTTTGTAGGAATTGGTATCAAGGAATTCCTTGAATACATGAGTTCCCAATCAGGTTAGCCATGCTAAAAGGGTAACATTATTATTATTATTATTATTAATATTGTTATTATTATTATTATTATTATTAGTAGTAGTAGTAGTAGTAGTAGTAATAGTAGTAGTAGTAGTAAAATTATCATGATTTGTATCATAATTGTTATTATTATTATCATTTATTATTATTATCATTATTATCATTAATATTATTATTATCATTTTTATTATTGTTGTTATTGTTATTATTATTTTTATTATTATTTTCATTTGTAACATTATTTTCATTATTACTGCTATCATCATTATATCTTTATTTTGCCTTGTAGGAGGTCTTGTTGCTGGGTTATGCATTCTCGTCATCTTTCTCATCATGGCCCTTCTTGCATTTGGATTCCAGAGACTGAAGAACAATTCAAAACCTATGCCAGCGCCTGTATATCATGGAGTAAGTTCATTAGATTTTGTCTTCCATTTGCCACAATGAAGTAGGAACAATGAGTAGCAGTAATACCTGCAGTGTCATTTGAATTTTAAATTGGTGCTTGGTTTATACTCGCTTTGTCTACTTTCCGCTTGGTCTCATCCCACATGTTCTAATCCGAGTTGAATAGAATAGAACCCTATAGTACAACCTTTACATCTTAGTTGAAACATCCTCAGGGAGCCATTTTTAATATTGCTTGGAAGAAAATACTTGATCAACACAAATCTTCTCTTCCTATTTCTTGTAGAATCTGGGCAACATACAGCCGACTACCATCGAGAATGAGGTATTTGATGAACTCCCATCAGTGTTAAAGGAGTCCCAGAGACGGCTTCTGATGAGCATGTCTATAGAGTCCGAAGACTCTCAACTGGAAGACAAAGGCTACAGAACTTCCAGCACAGGCAGCAGTGCTTCAAGGGGAGGTACCTACCCTCCTGGCACACACAGTGGGATGGTTGAAAAAGTTCCCCTTCTGGAGATACCATGCATCAGTGGAAATACCGACAAGAATCACCCATATTCCGTACTGTCTCAACTGATGCCTTCCCGACCCCCTATTCAGATGGCACCTGATGCTGTGGAAACAGACTTGGATTCTTTGTCGCCAGTAGGTGGACATTACTCTTTCTCTGAAGAGGGTCTGTCATTGGGAGGATCCTCTGACTACAACCAGCTAGAGAGCACCAGGGATACGTCCTTTCCAAATCCTTACTACGCTATGGTTGGTATGGTTCCTGTGAGAATTGCAGATTCACCCAGAGATTCGGGATATGCATCCGTTAGAATTCGGAAATGCTCCTCAGTTGGATGCGATGACTGCGCTGATGATGAGATTAGTCAACCTCCAACCCCAGCCCTACCTAATTGTTCGTATTTTTCCTCCCTTTCTGATCGTTCCAAATCAGCAGGCCAACATCCTTCCTTGGCACACTCTGATCCCTGCACAGGTTTGCCAATGTCTGAGAACCTAACAACGATTGTAGAAGGTCCAGACCAGTATGTTCTCCCGTCTGGATCTGAATCCAAATCCCCTGACGCTTGTAACTCTGGTTACGTGGCTCATGATGATGTATTTTTGGGAAAGCCAGCTATCACACAACATGAATCATGTCATAACGATGACCCTTCTTCTTCTTCACAGTCATCCCCAGAACATGCTGTCATCATCCACCCCAAACCCCTTGAGAATATTAAATCTCCACATGAATGCATAGATGACGAATTCGTTTCAGATTTAACCAATGCCCCAGTAAACATCGGAAGTGGTCCATCGTCAGCGGCAATTGATAATCTTGTCTCATGTGGAGCCAGGAGTAACTCAAAGACACCTTCGGATAATGGGTTTGTTGACTGTCCACCCACCTCTGCCTCACCCAGAATCAGACCAAATGGCAACACTGGGTATGTCACTGCTGAGGAGCTAACACCACTCCAGATGTCTTCTGCCGCTGGAGACACCCATCAGTCTAAACAACCCATGCAGAATCCTACAGTTGAGATGGTTCGCCCTGTTCCCTCACTGAATGGAAACTTTGGGTATGTCCAGGCTGAGCAACTCTTGCCACTCAAATTGTCTTCTGCTGCTGAAGACACCCATCGGCCTAACCAGCCCTTGCAGAATCCTATAGGTAGGACAGTTCTTCCTACACCCTTTCAAAATGCAAGTGGGTATGTAGGCCTACCAATCTCCAGGAAAAATCCATCAGGGTACATATCAGTGGATGACTTATCCAGTACTAATCTAGGACTTTAGCAATCTCCATTGGCCCTGATCCTGTACTTGGATTTAATTTAAGCTCTGGTCTAAAGTTACGGTAATGGAAAGCCCATTGTGACACTTATCTCTAACAGTGTAGCTCATTTGACACTCTTTTAGAACCGACGGGCAATCATTTCTGAAACAGTTCTCTTCATCATTAAACCATGAGCCAAGAACCAAGTAAAGATAAGAAACACATGATGTAAAAAATAATTTTGAATCTTTTGGGCTTTCCATACTTCAAGAATGTTGGATCTTTTCCTTACTTTAACTGTTCATCAGAACACGGGCCTTTGACATTGTATTTTAAACAGAGATGCCATCGTTCAGGGCTTTGCTTATTTTCATGCTCTTAAGGCCACCGCACACCTTACGACCCGACCGGTCGCCGACTGGCTTGCGACTGGGTGAGGGGAGATGTGACGTCACAGCTCTTGTCAGCTTGAGCGTCGCAGACCGGTCAGAGACAAGTCGCAAGGAAAATCAGAAGGATTTGACATGTCGAATCCTTATGACTGGATCACAAGCTCAATCCAACCTCCAGCCAATCAGACAGCAGAGTTGCATAACACGTATTATGATAAACAATGCGCATACGCAGTAGTAAGCGCAATTTCTCAGATGCTATGCCAAAAAGCGCATGCGTGAGTCGCAGATCGGATCGCAAGGTGTGTGGTGTCGAGGCTTATGACTGCCTTGCGATTCATCTCCCCTCACTCAGTCGCAAGCCAATTGCCTACTGGTCGGGTCGTAAGGTGCGCGGTGGCCTTTACACTTTCACAATTCAGGCTTTTTCAGGCTTTTTATTGTATGTACAGCTGGGAATATTCAGTTGACGCCGGCCAGATCTCATTGAAATCTTTTTGACTTCTGACGAAGTAAATTTTGAAGAATAAAATTGTTTTGCATTATCTGGTTAGAGAACTGTTTACACTAGAATGATGATTTAAAGATAGTCTCATATGTAGTCTTTACTTATCTGCAAATTCGCTAAGTAATTTGCATGCAGTCTAATATAAATGTGTAAAAAGTGCCAAGAGGCATTTGCTGTTCAACTATTGACATTGAATATTATTGTCATTTCATCCTTGTGCCATGTGCTCACGAATCTATGTACATTTATTGCTTCTAATCACTTTACTACACGATTGTTTGAATTGATAAGATTATGAATTCCACTTGTTTCATGCCTTCTTGCTCTCATGTTCAGTACTGACAGCACACTTGCCTTCAGCCATTTCCCGAATTTTGTCAGACAGGAACGTCTTTAAAGTTAATATGTTTGAGAAATGGTGTATTGTCTTATTTTTATGTTCCATACTGTTTGTTAAATGTATCTGTATAAATGTTAGGAATATATGTACATATATGTATATATTATTGAAATATATATTTTTTGTTAATTTAGAGAGAACTCATGCCACAAAGTGAAAGTAAGTGTATTTACTTGAGTGAAAGTTAAAGTATTTGAAATGCCTTGCTAGTTTTTATGTGGAGAATTAGTTGGCTTGGAGAAAGTCTCATTAGAAAAAGCTATTGATACAGCAGATCAAGGAAAAGAACGCGGACTCGGAAAGTATATAGACCATTAGTCATGTAGTAATAGAAGAAGGTTTGAAGTAGATAATTGTTTATTTCTGTGAATCAGAGGGCAATTCTCATGTGAATCTTGAATCAACGTGCTATTGATGATTGCAATTCGTCTTAAGAATCATTGGACCTTTCACACGCTCACTCGAAAACGGTCATTTGAATTCGAATTTCCGAACGTGTCCTCGGTGACTTGTCAATCAAAGCCCTGCATGGGTAAGATGAGTGCGTGACATTTGTATTATCTACAGAGGTGCTGGAAAGGACATGTAAGCTCCACCCCCAAAAGATGTTTTGGAGGCATAGGCGGCGGAAGCGGGGGGGACAGGGGGGACGTGTCCCCCCCTAAATTTGAGGAGGGGGGGACGGTCCCCCCCTAAATTGGTTGTTGATGACCTTTTTTTTTTTTTTTTTTTTGCTTGTCAATTTATTTTCCTACGCCCCCCCTAAAATTTTTGGGTTGAAAAGCTTTTTTTTTTTTTTTTTTGCTTCTCAATTTTTTTTTGGTTGTCCCCTCCTAAAATTTTTGGCTTCCGCCGCCAATGTTTGGAGGTCAAGCCTTTCACACGTAAAATTTGTACTGTAATTTGAACTTAACTGTAATTCGCCTCCCGAGTAGAATTTGAATTAGGGATTGTGATTAGCATTTGTGATTCTAGTGTGGTTTCACACGTAAAAATTCATCATTAGCCTTATATTTCGCTGGAATCATCATTCAAATTACATAAATTTTTTGTACTGAGTGAAGTGGAGAGTCAAATATATCACAGTAATTCTGCATCCAAGAAAGAAAATACAAGAAATTAAATTGGCTTTGGATAATCAAGCTGAGTAAAATTGAATAGCATGGAAGTTCTTGCCAAAAACTGCATGTTTTCATGATTGAGAGGCAAGATCCTGTGACTTAAGGGGCAATTCCATGAAGTATGTACAGTATGTCCAACCCTGTACATATGTGGTACCTGCATGAAATAATAACATGTGACATTATCATGGTCTGAGCAGTGGATAAAGTCAAGAAAGAATGGAGATAAATGGGTTGGATGTGAAAAAAAATGAATAATATGGAATTGCCCTGATTTTAATGAATAGTTTTTGATTTTTGGGTAGAGCATTTGTGGTAGGGTCCATGGGTAAAGGTTTTATATATTTACATTGCGGGTGCCACATTACACATTTAAGACACTGTATATATTATTCCTAGAGGTTTAAAAGTTTCCTCTGGTTTAGTATAATCTGGGTCCCGTTTACAAATGTGCAATTTCACCAACAAATTTATGATCAGCCAATCAGATTGAAGGATTTTAGTAGCTTTCAACTGTTATTGTAAATTTGGAATGATAACAGGTTTTATGAAACTGACCCGTTTTTTGCATCTGAAATTGGCAACAGTATTTTGTATATTTCCACATTCAATTTTTTTTGGGTGAAACTCTTTTATTACTTTTGAATTGTTAGACATTAAAAGAAGATGGTGCTTTGCCATTGAAACATAATATATAATTAACACTATGAATAATTGATACTTTAACTAATTAGATGTTTTTGAAGTATTTTGTGTGGTCATTACATTTTCATTTTCAAAGGTGTTTTCAATTATGTCTGGAATTAAGTTTTATTACTGCAGAAAGAAGGGATACTTTGAAAAATCCCTGTTTGGAAAATAAAACATATATATTGAAATATATTCTTAACCATGTTGAAAAAAAAAGAAATGACCAAGGAAGTCAGCTTTCATTGCAAATACCTGAAATTCTATTAACATTCCATTAAATACAATCTCACAATATGTAGAATTTACCAATTCAAGTTTATTTCTTGAAGTATTTGTTTGTGTTGTTTGTTGAAATATATCAATATAATTATATATTTACAAGATTGGCATGATATTGTGTTATTAAAGAAAATTATAAATAAATTTCAATTAGGCATATTGAGTTAAGAGGATTTTGAAATTGTATGTTAAATTTCTTGAAATTTGTTGTATCTTTGTAACTGTGTTAGTGTCTTTATGTGATATGAGATTTTTGTCTTTTCATGTGTAGTACTGAAGTGAAGTTGGTTGTTTTACATATTGCATTTTGCATTGTGAAATTTTCTTCGATCCAATTGTGACTGAGTATTTGTAAATATTTTGTACTACTGTATGCATCAGATTGTTTATTTTGTATGATATACAATGTGATGTGCAACAAAATTGTTTATTTTTCTACCTCATTGTTTTAACTTGATGACATACCTTGTTTCCTATATTTGTTAAATTGTTTGTATTACAATGTAAGTGGAATACACTGTATGTGTTCAACTTTAAGCAAAAGTTTTTTAATGATAATTTTTAATGATAACCCTTATCCTCGTATATCATTGTATGTATAAAAAACAATGAGGCTGATAATCTATTCATATAATGGATGTATAATGAAATGTACTTTGCCAAAAACAAAGACCATCAATCATTTACATATACATTGCGTCCCAGCAAAAAGGAAACCGTATTTCAGTGTAATTTTTTGACTTAATTATAAATTTGCTTCATGAGATGTACATCAATGGAATGATGTGCTTCCCCTCTTAGCGATTTATAGAGCTCACACAGAAATTTGAGAAATAAGTACAATTATCATGGCGACAATGACCCTAGCATGTAGGTCCCCCAAGCCCATATACCATCCAGATGTGGTTGAAAAGTGACTTATGGTTGCGGAGAAAGAGAATCATTAAAAAATAAGCATTTCCATCAGTGGCAGACAATGGGCTATGTGCGGTGAGTGTGATTTTGTGGTTAGCTTGAATAATAATCATTTTGAATTCTTTCTGTAAAACTTGTAAAAAATATTGCTTGATTAATGACTAAACGAGGCAGGGGCAGCAGAATATTGGATTAAGGGATGATCGCCCCACTTAAAGAAAAAAAAAAACCTGATGATCCAAACATGGTTTTCTCCTCTACACATAGAAAAAGTGATGTACCCCTTATATGCTTCGACCTGCCCCCGTCAAACATCCTCCTCCTCCCCTGTGAAATGTAGCAATGAGTGAAATGACTGAGAGAAGTTTGAGATTAAAATTGTAAAAAATTATTGCAATTGTAACATTTAATTACCACAGTCATAGACTCCAGCTCGCAACAAAATAAGGTTTTCATTCCCCGGCCTGAACAACATTCACCGTTAGCATGGTTAGCCTATTGTCTGCTGCTGTGTTGGAAAAACCAAATGCTTGTTTTTCAACGATGCGTCGAATTAGTAGAAATTAAGCATGTTTTCATGCAACTTTCTCTCGACCATGTGACATTCATAATTATGTTTCGCATGATGTCTCATATGGATATTCAATTTATGAAATTTGTTGCAGTAGATGCCAGAAAAAACCCGCACAAAATCGTAATTTGCTGGTGCAAATGAAAATTTGGCAGCACCACTTTCCATTGTTCTAACTCAATCATGCATGCATTATGAACATTCAGATAGCTCTCAAATTAAAGAGAAGAAGCATATCTTTCCATTGATGTACATTTCATGAAGCAAATGTAAGATCATGATAGGTAAAAAATCATACTGAATCATGGTTTCCTTTTTATATATATATTTATATCTTTAAGATTACATTAGCTTGTTTGACATCATTATACAACAGGGGTTCTCAAACTTTTTCCTTGAAGGGCCAGATGAGACTCCATGTAAGCCTGAAAGGGCCAGGGTGAAGTGGATACTTATAAAAAAAAATGTGCGCGAAGTGCAAAGACCCTTGCGGTCGGGGTCCTAGATGATCTATTGTGCAATCTGGCCCTTTGAGAGCATTTGATAAAAAAAATTTTAACAGTTTGATATGGAACGCAGGCAAAATTAGAAAAGATTTCAAAATACAGCGAGAGTCAATATTAATAACAAAATTGTAGTACTTTGTTAAAAGGAATCTAGATTGTACCTCCACATATCTGGTATTGGGGAGACAGATAATGTTGTGAAGTATAAATATTTTTTTGTAGTCAAAATATAATGAATAATAGAGCATGTCTGTTGTAGACTCCAACTAGGATGTCAGTCTCATAGTCACTTTCAATATGGGAAAAATGAGTCTGTTAGCAGCAAGTTGCTTGAACCTTGGCACAAAAAGTGTAATTGCCAGACAAAGACACTGGTGCAAATATTCACTGGTCAGGCAGGGGCCGCAGGGGGGGGGGGCTTTTTTTCCAAAGCCATGTACAAAATGTAAAACTGACCATATCATTGTGATATTTTGCATGGCCAGCCCCCCCCCCCACTTTGAAAACTGTTCCACGGCCCCTGTCAAGGTACTTCAGTATGAGTTATAGTTCTTTCAAATGTTCATTGTGGAAAATGCACTTTCGCACCTGTATGTAGATCCAAACATGGTGAGAACAGCGCTGGTCATCTAATAAGAAAGTAGAAAAGTAGATCGAACAGACAGAAAAGACTCAACTAAACTTTGTTTAAAAGTCAAATTAATTTGACTGCCATTACTTTTATTACGGTTAGGTCTACGTGGATACCGATGTAATCATATTGAGCTCTGTTTTATATTGTGACTTAAATGTGATTAAAAAAAAAACCAGCAGAGTCTTGCGGGCCATAGTTTGAGAACCCCTGCTCTAAGTGCCATCCTGGAA
Source organism: Lytechinus variegatus (assembly GCF_018143015.1). Lineage (NCBI taxonomy): Eukaryota > Metazoa > Echinodermata > Echinoidea > Temnopleuroida > Toxopneustidae > Lytechinus > Lytechinus variegatus. The sequence continues at coordinate 8,350,239 of NC_054750.1, forward strand.
CAATTATCTTGATTTCTTGAATTTAGATTATTTGTAAATTCAAATTTGTTTGTGATTTTTTAAAATTAGGAATGATACTAATCCAGTTATGAGTTGCAGTGTTATATCTATATAAGCACTCTTCAAGTTTTGTAATTAGATCTAATGGCCCAAATTCACAAAGGTCGTTTTAGAAAACCCAAGGCTGAGTCCATGGTTTATGAAGATTTCCTGTATAAATTACGTTTAATTTAGCGTGTATTGGGCGAATGTATAAAAAATGCCCAATGCTGATGCGCGCTTTTGTAACAGTGTGCCAAATTGATGCCTGTTGCTGTGGTTATCCATGCTATTTTATTCATGAGTCCACTGTTTGAAGAGTAGACTCATTACTTAAAACAGTGGATTAAAGAATAAAATAGCATATCTAACCATGGTAACAGGCGTCACTTTTGGCACTGTGACAAAAGCGCGCATCAGCATTGGGCATTTTTTTTGTTGTAATTTTTACAGGAAATCCGCATAAACCATAGACTCAACCGTGGGTTTTCAAAATCACCTTTGTGAATTCGGGCCATTCAGTCTTAAACACACACAATGTGCGCATGACTGTGCACATTGTCCACTCCCAGGGGAGTGATCTGAGCAGTCACCATATGAGGTGCTCAGACAGTGGGCAGTCTACAATCACTTTTGTATCTTGCTAGGTGCCCAGCAATCACCTGGTGGAAAATGGCAATTAAGCCCCTGCCCGCACACAGTGTGGGAGTAACCCAGCCAATCATCGTGTGAGCCGCTCATGTTGCTAATGCAATCTGCAATAATAATTATACTTGCTTATATAGCACTTAATACTTACTTTGTCAGAAGTCTCTAAGCACTCTACAGTATGCAGCATAATTACCCTGGCTTAAGCAGTCCAGCTGTTACGCGTGCTGCGTTTCAAGGAATAAATTCCTGCCAGGTACCCATTTACCTCACCTGGGTTGAGTGCACCACATTGTGGATCAATTTCTTGCTGAAGGAAATTACGTCATGGTTGGAATTCGAACCCACAACTCTCTGTTTCAGAGTCCGGAGACTAATCCACTGGGCCACAATGCTCCACAATGACTTTGAGTTTCACCTAGTTGGAGATTGCCAAACACATATTAATATCTTGCCAAAGGATAATAAGAAGTTGAGCACAGAGCTTCAAAATATATAACGGTTTAAGCCATTTACTTTATAAAAAAATATTAAAAAAAATATATGTACAGCTGAACTTGTAATCAGTGTTGCCAATTAATCCTCAAATGCACTTGAATAGCTCTATCATTTATTTGAAAAGTATTTGAGTTGAATTTGGGCACGTTTCGTAAAGAATGAAGTAGAAGTATTTTTAGGAGGTCAACATCTTACTTAGATAACAAAGCGATTGGAGGGGCTAGATTGTTGTGTGTGTAAACAATACCCCCACCCCTCAATTGCTTTGGTCGGAGCTTTTATACAGGGGATGTGATGGGGAGGGGGACATACTTTATAATACACCACTAAATAAAGTTTGACGGGGTTACGTATAGGAATCAGCGCACAGTTGACATGGTTGGTTAGTTGGTCCACATGTACTTGCAAAACTAGCTGAGAGACATTGCCATTATAATGCCATTTTATAGTGTTACTGTAATGCTCCTGGTATCTCGTAACAGGCCGTCTTAATAGGGCTGGTATTGATCACCTTCAGTGATGTTGTGTGAGGGGGAGGGGTATGTCACTGGCTCCTCCCCTATCTTGGTCTCTGGTCTTGCCCCACCGGCGCCCAGATATAATGCCCTGCTAAGGAGGAATAAGTTTCTTCTGACGACTTTTCTTTCTTACCAAATATGCTTATACATGCAGCTGCAATAAGCAATATTATAATTTCATATTAATATATTATTGTAATGTTAACATTTCTTTCCAATTTTATCAATCATGTTTTAATGTAAAGATGTCAATATTAATGCATTGTGTAATGAGATTATACTTTTTATAACAAAGGGAAATTTGTATTTGAAACAAATGATTTATGAATTGTACATACAGTTTTTCTCAAAATTATTCATACCCCTTGTGGAAAAACATTCTTTGGTAGATTCTTTACTTGTAAAAGCTGTTATGATGTAACTTTCTTTGTATCTTTTGTCTGCTTGTTGCTATGCATGATTTGACATATGAGCTGGCAAGTCTTCATTAGCATAATAATAGATCGGGTCGAAAGTTATTTTTTGCACTTGTTCAGAATTATTCATACCCTTGCCAATACCTCAACAAAAATGTCCTTTTATGACAATGCGCATTTTCACTGTCTGGGAATGTGCTATTCTTTGTTCTATAGTTATTTTAAGATGTTCCGATGAATTAAATACCCCTCTTTGTTAAACAAGCCATTAAACAATGATGGAAAATGGCATCTTTCTAAAAGGGTATAAATAGAGGAAAGCATTCTGGTAATTCTCAGTCTCTGATAATCATGGCCAAGAAGAAGGAGCTCAGTGAGGACCTACGGCAACGTCCTGTGAATGCCCACATTGAGGTAAAAGGTTACAAGGCCATTTCAAAGCAGTATGACGTCCCTGTGGCAACAGTCCAGAGCGTAATCAAGAAGCACAAGAGGTACAACACCGTTACGAACCTTAGTGGGCGTGGCAGGAAGTGCAAGGTGTCCCCTAAACTTGCCAGGAAAATCTGCAGAGAGGTCAACAACAACCCCCGGACCACAACCTAGGCCCTACTTGAAACGCTTGACCGGTCAGGGATGAAGGTGTCCCAGTCCACCATCGAGAGAGTCTTGCACAAAGGAGGTCTCCATGGACGCAGGCCTCGGAAGACACCGTTGCTCAGGAAGAAACACCTGAAGGCTCGACTGGCCTTTGTTAGAGGTCATCTGAAGCAAAATCCAAGCTTTTGGTCAACCATCCTGTGGTCTGATAAGACGAAGTTGGAGTTATTTGGCCATATGGATGTTGAATACGTCTGGAGGAAGAAAGGGGAAGCATACAATCCAAAGAACACTGTGCCAACCGTCAAGCATGATGGTGGGCACATAATGCTATGGGGATGTTTCTCTTCCAGTGGCACAGGGAACCTCGCTAGAGTCAAAGGAATCATGAAAAAGGAGGATTACATCCAGATCCTTGATGAGAACTTGAAGGAATCTGCCGAAAAACTCCAGCTTCGCCCCAACTGGAAATACCAACAAGACAATGACCCAAAGCATACCGCCAAGCTGGTGAAGAAATGGTTCAAGGACCATGATGTCAACGTCCTAGAAAGGCCAAGTCAGAGTCCTGACCTGAATCCGATCGAGAACTTGTGGCGAGACCTGAAAGTCAGAGTGATGGCTAGGAACCCGACCAACCTGACCCAGCTTGAGGCCTACGCCAAGGAAGAATGGGCCAACATCCCACAGGAGACGTGCAGGAAGCTTGTGGACACTTACAGGAATCGTCTAGAAGCAGTCGTAAAGAACAAAGGCTGTGCTATTGACTATTAATGAAAGACATTGGACTCAGAAAGCCTAGGGTATGAATAATTTTGAACATGACATTGTTTGAATATCTATGAATAAAATACCCCTGAAAAGAGAAATTTCTTGAATTGTGCATTGTTGTTATTCTTTCACTAGTAGGTCACATATAAATCATAGAGAAACTTGATAAAATGCATTCATTTCATCACAAACATGAAAAATCACAATTATCAACAAGGGTATGAATAATTTTGAGGACGACTGTATCTTTTCAAGTAGAATATGTTGTGGATTCATCTACATGTATGTTCACGTGCAGCCGAAAGCAGTGTCACAAGATGTTTTTTTGTCAAAGGCGATCTATTAAACTAAATTCACTTTATACGACTTGTTGGTGTTTTTTTATTGTAAGAAATTAAGCTTAGTTTTTTCAGTTTCGTGGGTTGATGGGAACTGGAGGAAAGAAGGGGAATGGGAGTGATTGTTATGGTTTTTTTTTATTTAGCGTATCTGCGATGACCTTTTGGTGTCTATACCTTGAAAGAAGTGAAACATTGCTGGATAAATCGCGGCTGAACAGGGGTGAGTGAATTTCACGGTGAAATCAAAACAAGTGGAGGAGAGTGATAAGATGGTGAAGAAGGTGTAGAAAAAGAAACAAGGTGTAGAAGACGGTGTAAAAACAAAGGTGTAGAAGAAGGTAAATAAAAAGAAAGGTGTAGACGAAGGTGTTGAAAAAGAAAAGGTGGAGAAGGAGGTGTAGAAGGTGTAGAAAAAAAACAAGGTGTAGAAAAAGAAAGGTGTATAAGAAGGTGTAGAAAAAGAAACAAGGTGTAGAAGAAGGTATAAAGAAGAATGTGTAGAAGGTGTAGAAAAGGAAAGGTGTTGAAAAGGAAAAGGTGTAGTAGAAGGTGTAGAAAAAGAAAGGTGTAGAAAAAGAAACAAGGTGTATAGAAGAAGAAGAAATTGAAGGAGATGGAGTTTGAGGGGGGGGGGGGGAGAGGAACGTTTGAAATACACTAGAGATAATAGACCAATCAATAGTCTTATTAAAAATTCTAACAAATAGCCAAGACTGTAACAAAAAATGGGGGTTGTCACTTCATGGAACTTAGGCCTACTGCCCTTTACAAGATCAGTGGCGGAATGAGCCAAAAATATTGAGGCGGTCAGATATGGCATATCGGTCACAATCTATGAAAACGTGCAAGCGAGCAACAATATCGACATTTTTATTGCAAATATCAAATTTTGTAATAGGTTTTGACATAGTATAAAAAAAAAATGATATCATATTTCACCATTCTATCTTTTATTTCTTTTTTAGTCGTTTTTTTTTGGGGGGGGGACAAGCGCCCCCATCTGAATGCCACTGATACGATCACGCTCAAATATTTGATTTTATGACTTTTATTGATCTTCCCATGTAAGGACCTAACGTCTCATGAGATCGATCAAGCGATATGATGGGTTTTAGCATGCATGGCGATAAACAGGATTTGTTGTACATAGAGGGGAAATGTCTGCGAGAAAACCCGATAAGTTTTATACAGCACCTTCTATAAAAGGGCGAGCAATTTATACAAGGTCTGCGTTTATCAGGGCCAATGCCAATCACGATTTTTTTTTTGTTCATTTTTGACGTCCGCAAACCATAATTAACAAAGATATTGTGTGGACATGGGTGGTAAGAGAGAGAAAGAGGAGGCGGGTTAATAGGGGAGAGAGAAAAAGATTGTTACAGGGTAGAATGGGGGAGGGTTGGGGAGATTGAGTGATTGGAAATATTGATCAATCTCCCTACCAAACAAATCTTAGTGCGAGACTAAATTAAAAATCCTAGCAGGGACGTATTCTGCATGGAAAAAAAAACATATCACGCCACCTCTTTACGAAAGCCATATGTCAGCAGAACAACAGAAAACAAATCAAGTCAAGTTCAAGTTCATTTATTTCTTTCCACAACCAAAATACAATGCATACATGTACGATATCAATAAGGTTAAAAGAAAAAACACAACAGGAATAAAAGCTTATGGACAATGAGCTAAAAAGATATCGAAAATATGGGAAAGAGGTGGTCTGTATAGAAGCAACGCTTGTTAAGCACAGATCACCTTTGATACAACAACAAAATATGTATGATACAATATAATTAAACGTCTGCATTGAAAAAAAAGCAGATAAGAAGCAAGAAAAAAAAAGTATATATACATATATATACAGTAATAACATAAAAAAGAACAACTAACTAGAGTAGGGTAGAGGAAGGTAAGTACACACGACAAAACAGGGGCGGGGGGGGGGGGTACTAATCCAGTTGTCTGTAGTAAGTATAAATGAATAAATAACAGATCTAGCATTAATACTTAAATATCGCTATGAGGATTTTTTTAGTTAGACACTCAGAATCAAGAGTTGAAGAGGAGTTTAGGCCTACAGAGGTTATATATATAAGTCTAAAATTATACATTATACAGAATCAAGAGTTGAAGAGGAGTTTAGGCCTACAGAGGTTATATATATAAGTCTAAAATTATACATTATTTACATTACATATATAAATCCAAGAAAAGAAAAAAAACAGTCTATAAATAATCCATATACTTGTAGTAGGATATAGAAACAGAAGAAAAGGAAAATAATATCAATAATGCAGCACGACATGTAGCACGAAATGTCACGTTTCAATGTAGGTGTACAATATACAAAATTTTAGTTTATGTTTAAAAACAGATAAGCTGACACACTGCCTGATAGAATTGTCTAGAGAGTTCCAATATTTTGGTCCAGCATATGCAAGTGAATTAATTCTGAGCTGAGTTCTTACTGATGATACATGGTATAAAGCAGCTTGCCTCGTAGAGTATTTGTGTATTTGGTTATTCTTAACAAAGATAGATGCTATAGCCATGGGTACACCAGCTTTCTCCAACTGATACATGAGACATCCGAGATATAGACGATATATATCTTGGACCTTCAGCATTTTTGTTTTCGTAAAAAAGCTTATCAGTGTGAGCGCGCATATCAGCCGCCGAGATAATTCTCACTGCTCTCTTCTGAATGAGCAGGATTTTTTCTAAGTAAGATTTGGCTGTGGTTCCCCAGGCAAGCACACCGTAATAATCAATATCGTTACAGAACACATTTTGATTTTCTCCAAACAATAATTGCTTAATCGAGTATAGCCCGGCGTCTCGTGAACTCGGCCCCCCTGTATCGAAAAGTTGGGGTGTATGAAAGGTTTGGTATTCTTTTCACATAAGGTTTTGCCGACGATTTATCTTAACAAAGCGCCAGGTATATATACATGGGTAGCGCTACAGGGCAGGGCAAGGGTGATCACCCCTTGATTTTTTTTCAAGTTTGAAAAAGGAAGAACAGAAGACTAATTGGAAGAAAAGGGATCAGAGGAAAGACATAAGAAAAGAGAGGTACTTACAGAGAATGTAACTCTATAACTCCTACAATTTAGAAAATAAGGCATCTTGCCTATCACAGAATCCTTGTATAAGGATACCTATACATGAATATCCCGAGGTGACCTTTCACCTGAAAAAAAGAAAGAAATATATTCCGGGGGAGTGGGCAAGAGTCTCACCCATGCCCCTCGATCCCGCCCTTTGCTGCCGCATGCCCGAATGGGATCTGTGTCTTAAGGGCGCGTTGGCTTTCTATTACGACCATGCGTCGCACACCAAAATTAGAGCTATCACCATTTGCACAAAACCATCATGACATTGGACAAAGAGTTGACATTTTTTTTTATTGCAACAAATTCAAGATTCAAATCTGAAATTTTGACTGCATGAGCGTCTCCACAAATTAAAGGATAGGCCCAGGCCGAATTGCTACTCGGTGCGTGACTACTCTCTCTTTCCTAACCATTATCCTTTTTAGAAAGGTTACTCAAAATGACACGCTCTTTCCTCTAATCTTGTAAGCAATCATCCTCTGGTACCAAGGTTACAACAACATATTCCATCAGAATGCCTCCTTCATCTTCTGTTATTTCGTTTGAATGAGTGTTTTTTGTGTGTAAATTTTGATAGGTGATATTCCTTTTTTTAATGCTACGTGCGACCGACTCCACGAACCAATGAAATGCAATTCGAAATACCATAATAGTTTTGATCGGTCTGGAGTCGAATTTGTTGGTGTAAAATAAAGTGTTAAATAGTGACTGCACTTTGGCAGTTTGGGGTGCTGATTTCCAGCACTTTGGGTACTCAGTGTCGTATGTCACAAACTGTTTTAAGCTTTTCAAGTGCTGCAAATCATCACCTGGAGTGTATACACGCACTCATAAAAGTGCTGATATATCAACTTTTTTTTAGAGTGTAGGGGAAAGTGGGGGTAAATTGGCTCGACATTATCTCTGTCATACAAAATGCCCCAATTTTTCTAAGGGCAACGCAGGATAAGATTGGGTAAAACCTACAAAAGCCCTTAATCATTTTATTTTTAACCAAATAGTTTTCTTGAAAATGGAGATCAAAGAATTTTTGATTGAAGGTCCGTTTTACCCTATGGAATAGATAAAAGGTAAAAGGGTCCCAGTTATATATATGGATAAAACGAACTCCATATCACCTGGATTCCATGATTTTCCTCGTTGATCTCCGTTTATAATCTATAATTATTGTGTTACCTGCACATGAAGGTCATCAACTTAGGAGTTATAAATGTGCTATACAATACATTATTCAATCAATAAAAAACGTGAAGGACATATAGGGAACACTTTTTATGTTGATGGCATTCAATTTTGGAATGCTCTTCTTGATCAAGTATAAGCAGTTAAATTTTTTCCTCACTTAAAGATTGCATTGAAGAAGCACCTAAAACTGGAATCTACTCGAGAACAGAATTACCAGTAAAATTCACACATTTTGTAGAGTCGGTTTTAAGTATCGTAGATAATGAAGGGTATGATAAAATATGATTCTTGTTTTATATTAGGTAGATTATTTTGTTGCTTCAGGTATTTGCAAATTATTTGACTGATGGATGTGCATTTTTTTTTACCATATTCAAGTACTTGTCGGAGAAATGTATGTTTAATGTTTTATGCTAACAATGTGACCCCATTGGAAATAAGCCTTTCGGCTTTCATGGGCTATCCTGTCAAGGTATTCTTCAATTTCATTGTATCACCTGTGTTATTCTTTACGAATAAAATCAATCAATCAATCAATCAATCAATCGATCGATCGATCGATCGATCAACCAACCAACCAACCAATCACTCAATCAATCAATCTCTCACTCACTCACTCACTCACTCACTCACTCAATCAATCAATCAATCGATCGATCGATCGATCAACCAACCAACCAACCAATCACTCAATCAATCAATCTCTCACTCACTCAATCAATCAATCAATAAATCAATCAACCAACCAAACAACCAACCAACCAGTCAGTCAGTCAGTCAGTCAGCCAATCAATCAATCAATCAATCATCACTCGATACATTCCTCGATAATAAAATCACCCAAAATCACAAAAGTGGAAATGGCAAATTCTTATAGACCCTAAAATAACATCAGGTGCCACTCATTCTGTGTTCACCACTGTACAAACGACACACTTTCTCTCCTGAAAATGAAACTCTTTTTTCAGGTCCATCTAGCTTTTTTTTAAAGACAATTATCATGATTATTTACGCAATTATGTCATTTACGCACAGTGCAGACGATTCACGGAGATAATGGGTGGGTTCGTCTTAGCCAAAGGGTCCGTTTTACCCCACTCTCTCCAACAATGAAAACATTAAAACTAAAATGGTGAAATGTGACATAAATAACAAATGCACCGAGTTCATCATTTAACCTATAGTAAGTTTGTATTGATTGGTTTTAATCTTATCAAGTGATGTGATTTGGATTGCTCCTTTTAAACTTTTTTTTCTCCTTAAAGAATTGAAATGCTTATTTTTTTGAAACACCGTGTAGGGTTCGATCCCCTGCAGCAGCACTTATGCCGATGAGCAGGGCAATTTAATCAACAATTCTCATTTATACTACATTCAAGTAAATCGAAATAATATAAATAAATACCTTTCTTTTTACATTATAACTTTCATTTAGTTTCATCAATCATTAAGGTATGATATGACATTTTTGTGTTTACATAACTACTGAATCTTAACTTTGCCAGTTTTTTTTCTATTTGGTTATTATTGGCTGATTGTTTTAATTAATTTTCATAAATAAATTAACCGCTTGTAGTATGAATATGTCAAATACTAAGATTTCTGTACAATATTTTCTGTTTTATGAATAATCATTTGCCTTTAGAAACAGTGTTTTGTTTGATGTATATTATAACATTTGCAATGTACTATTACTTTCATGATTTGAACTGAATAGATTTGATAAGTACCATTACAAAACATAAATTCCTTGTAACTGTTAACGCTGTTTTTTTAATACTTTCTCCCGATTGTATCAGTATTCTTTTATTACCGCTGCTCAAAGATTCACTAAAAATAACTCATTTGCCTTCGTATTGTAGTAAATTCATTATGCGTTTCTTTGTCGGTTGTTTTTCTTCACTTTCTCTCCCCTCTCCTCTCTCTCTCTAAGTGCCGTATCCGGAGACGTATGCGATCATGGATTGCCGCAAATTGCGATTTTATTTAATTTTTTATCTACGATTGTTCATGGAAGTAGTGAAGTTGTTTCCGTTGCCTTCTTCTCCCCATGCAGTCTTAAGGCAATCAATGGGATCGCCATCACGCCCACCAGTAAAGTCGAGGTCTGCCAATAAATATTCTTTTCAATTTCTTCAATATTTTTCTTGAATAAAGTTCTTCCCCTCTGTGCTTTCAATATAGCACAAAAAAAGGGAAAATATCTTCAGTTTAATTGCAGAATTGCAATAAAAGCCCTTTTGTGAAAGATATAGGCAATGCAGGAAGAATGATCTCTCGCTGGTATTTTTTTATTTTTTGAAGGGAGAGGGGCAATAAAACTCAACCCATTGCTTCATTTCTTATTCGTTCATAATAATTACATTTTTAAAAATTGCTTCATTCATTTCATTTTTGCAAAACTGCTCCAGATTCTTTTTTAAAGAACTGGGCTCTTGGCTAAAAAATAAAAGGGCAATCGATCACATTTATTTCTAGAAAAATTCGGTATACACTCGATACAGTAATTGTAAACACGCTATATTTATTTCAACAAACAATAAATCTTCATCCACACAAAAAGATGAATAACAAAGACTTCTTGGTAACTTATTTTTTTTATAAAAAAGAAAATGTACAGAAGATAATTGCCATTAGAAAAAGTAAACTTACTCTTTGGAGAAAAACAAGACATTCAACCTATGCAGATGTGAAATGACTTGAGCATTGTAAAAAAAAAATATTTATTTGTGACTCTGATGTTTGTAAAGTCGTGTAAATTGACGTGAAGCTAATAATAAATACTATGATTTAAATAACTTCCAAATAGCAAAAAAAACCCACGATTCCTGTTATTGTGGTAATAGCGTTTGTAAGCATTTTACCATTTTCACCTGGCATTATCCTTCCCGTCTTCATTTGTCTTTCACATCTATTTCGTTTTCTTCTTCTTTCTGCCATACATCATCTTAAGAAAGGATGGAAAATGATTGGAAACGTTTTCAATTCGAATGAATCTAGAAATAAAGAATGTTAATTTGGGGTAAATTTGAATGATAATACACTTATCTCTCAAAGAAAATAAAGAATTTGGAATAAACACGATAAATGTGTACAGTATATATTGTTATATCCTATTGCTAGTATAAAACATTAATATATTATAACAACAAAAAGTATAAACTACGATAAGTACTGGAATATGATAAAAAAATACATATCCATCAGTCAAATAATTTGCAAACACCTGAACCAAACAATAATCTACCTAATGTAAGAAACAAGCTTATATTTTAACATACCGTACATTATCTACAATACTAGAAACCAACTGTACAAAATGTGTGATTTTTACTGGTAATACTTTTCTCGAGTAAATTCCAGTTTTAGGTGTTTCTTTATTGCACTATTAAAGTGAGGTACATGTTTATTAGCTTTTACTTGATTAGGAAGAGCATTCCAAAATTGGATTCCATTAAAATAAAAATAATGTTCCCGATATGTCCTTCACGGTTTTGGTAATACAAAATTGAAATTACTATTTCGAGTATCGTACCTATGGATATTTGATACACCGGTGAAATTATTTGCTATAATGATCTAATGTATCCGAATAGAATATCTTATGCACGTGGTGTAATAGTATCTTTGATCTACATGAAGTAATCCTGCCTTTTCAAGTTCATTACATCCGAGATGTGCTCTTGGTCCTAAAACATTTACTATCTTTCAATCTTATTTTGAATTATTCTTAGCTTTTTCTTATCCGTCACACCCAGGCTACCGTACCAAGCCGCTTTAGCATATAGTCGAATAGACACTGTATTAAAGCAAAGCATAAAATACGTCTAGACTTCATATTCAAACAGGTTTGATATCTATACAAAAGTTTTAAGCGTGAATTAGCCTCTTGGCGATTGAGTCTACCAAACCAGTTCATGATAGGTCACTTGTTAAATTAATTCCCAAATATTTTACTGAATCTTTTTTTCTCAAATTCCTTATTATTATATGAAACCTTGAAATCGTGTCCGTTTTCCCAACATGTAAACTAAGCTTGTTGTCAGACATCCATTCCATGCAATTTGACACATCTGCACTAAGTATTTTTTGTCAATTATCTTGGGATTTCAAGAATCTGAATAAAGCAAGACACTATTATCAACAAATAAAATTAATTTAGATTCATTAATACAAGTACACATATCATTGATGTAAGACATAAAAAGAATGGGGCCTAAAATGCTTCCTTGAGGGACTCCACATGTAATTCATTTTTAATATTAACAGCATACATCACAATTTTCAGATTGCACGACTTAACATAACATTATTATGTATGAGGGGAGAATAAAGACTTCAAAAATTGTGATACTATTTTTTGGTGCCAACATAGCCACTCGGAAGTCAAACCATAAATCAATAAACCGAACAATACTGATTATCTTCCAACAAACACAAATTCTTAAATGTATATTAGGTGACATGGTTATCATTTAATGACAATTTAGTAGCCCCAAGCGCCTTTCCAGGACAGGGGGGGGGGGGTAATAACTACTTAAAATTTGGTTTGGACGGGGGTGTGGTGTGCGGCTGAAAAGTTTAAAAACCCATACCCATATTTACGGGTCATTTTGGCTAAAAAGGTACCCATTATTAAGGATTTATTAAAATCTGACAAGCAAGCAGAAAAAAAAAGACGGCTATCACCCAAAATTGGAGGAGAATATGGATCCATTTAAGCCAGTACCTAAATATTGGGGCAATTGACACATGTTTAAGGCCAGTATTTAAAAAAAGGGGGGCAATGTTTAGGGATTTTCCAGCATAAAACCATACCCCATGTTTTTGAGGGATTTCTTCCAAAAAAGCGACCCATTCCAGCGGCACTTCCCCGTATGCCTCATTTCGTGAGTACACCCCCCCCCCGGGTTCCAGGAGGCATATTTATTGTTCGTATAATAAGTAACTGATGCTGTGCATGCATAATGTGGATGTGATGATATGGGCCTTTACAACTGAACGGAATGCGAAGTGTCTAATACAGGTCTACTCCCATTTCATTTAGTATACTTTCGTATCTTCCGTTTAATCTCATGCGACAAGTTATTTTAATGAGGGGCAAGAGCACACCATTTTCAATTAAATAGCAGGAGTAAGAGTTCCTTTCCCTTTTAATTACTTCTTCCAATTCGCTTTTCTTCCCCTATTCGTCTTTTTATTCGCTGCTTTCCCCCACAACTTGATCATTCATATGGGCGATCACCCCTGTCCCCTGTAGCGATGCCCCCGTATCTAAAATTCGTCTACAACCATTACAACTATTTGGTCAAATTGCCCCTTAACACATTTATAATTTTGTCCAATATTTCCAATTAGACTATGCCCATTTCGTGTAATATATACTTGGCCTAACACCACGAGGTCTATAGTAGTTAGATGAACTGTTTATGAAGTAAATTTTCACTTGAAAAAGTAAAACAAATGACAAAATGAGAAGACGTATATGTAATTATGACAAATGCGCATTAGACAAAACGAGAAGTAGGTAGGAAACTAGACTTGACGTGAAATCTATCAAATTGATAGTTGGCCATTTGGGTTTATTGGACTAGTCTGACAAGCACAGACTAGCTACTTGTAGACCAGCATACGGTAGAGTAAGCGAATGTAAAACAAAATAATAAGCCATTTTTTAAATCTGATGTTTTAAAAAGTACACGTAGGCCTATTTCAAATAATCCATAGAGTTTAAAAATTATGACAACGGATAATACTTTGCCGTAAATAATGGTTGCTTAAATAATGAGTTCTTAAATTGAAACTCTGCCGGATTGTATCATGTTTCCACACTTGTACAGATGTGGGAATTTGGGGCAATTGATAGTTTTCACAGCTAAGCAAAAAAGATAGAAAAGGTTGAAAGTAAAGGAAAAGAAAAGGTGAAATACGTTTCTGAATATTATGCCAAAATCTTTAAAAAAAAGAACAAGAAAAAGGGAAAAACACACGAGGGATATGAAAATAAAAGGGAAAAGAGATAAAGAAAGATAATAGAGCAGGACTTCAGCGCGAAAAAAAGAAGTAATCGTGAAATAGTGAATTTAATGATCTTATATGAATTGAGGACATGATGACGTGTACGATTTAATAAAATTATTTTCAAGTTTCTTTTTGAAAGAACCAAGGGATGGGCTATCAAAGATATCTTCACTGAGGGAATTCCAGAATCTCGGGCCATCATACACAAATGTTTTTGTCGCCAATAATGTTTAAAAAAAAGAAGAAGATGAAACTCGTTAAAAGCATGTAGGTCCATGATAGGTGGGATGTCTAGAATCATGCCTCTGAGGTGTGTTCATTTACAGTTGATTCCCCTTCCAACTGTGCACGATAAATCACCCTTTTAACTGCCTTTCGAAAACGTTTATTGAACGCACCAAAGATCACTGCGTTCATCCAGCTGTTCGACATCAGCAAAAGACTGGATATAAACCTTGCCATAGGTGTTGCTATGGATGCCTTCTGACTGAACTGCGACGCAGAGACAATGCTCCAGGGAAAGATAGCCAGAAAGAATGTGATTGTGGCTACTATAAGAACGCGGAGACCTTTGAGGCTCCCTCTACGTGCTTGGGTAGAGTCTCTCTGGACAGTATCACTCTCGTTGGTGATATCGCTAGGAGCCACGTTTGCAGAACGTTTTGACTGACCGGAAGCGACCAACATAACCTTGATGTTTGAGATAGACGTCAAGAGCAGAGTGATGGAGAAGATCAAGAGACTTGTCACGAGGCTTGGTCGGAAGGCGAGTCGCTCGGACGAGAAATCGGAAAGGCACAGGTTACTCTTGGCAACAGTCCTGCCTCGAAGTAAACTCAAGGCTCCATTAGAGGCGGCCATTATGCAGACGATCAAGAGGGCGATTCTGGCGCGTTTCATCGTGACCAAACTGAAGTAACGGAGAGGAAAGATGACGGCGACAAAACGATCAAAACAAGCGCAGGAAATTAGTAGAGCCGAGAGGTTGGTTAACCCAGTACAGGCTGCTCCTCGAATCGCGCACATGGCTGATGAGAACGTTTGACCTGGGCCAATGATGATTGAAAGCATCGAAAGACCGCAACAGAAAATACCCGTGAGGAAGTCCGTCACTGCTAGAGCCTGGAATACAAACTGTTGCATTTCTTCAAAACAGTTCTTGACTTTGTACAGAATTGTGAGGATGAAGGTGTTGCTAATCACTGTCAACAATAAACAAATCGCAAGAAGAGTAGCTTGTGTAATACTGAGAGCAGAAACATTGATCCCACCTCCTCCCCCTCCACCTCCACCGTCCGATATAGTCACATTAATGTAGCTCTCAGTAGTAGCCATAAGGACACACACTAACAATAAGTTCCTGAAGAATACCTGCTTGGTCCTCGGGTATTTAGTCGATAGGTCTGTAAATGCTGTTCCAGAAGATTTACCTTCTTCAGTTCTTTGTTTTCAGGTATTTCAGTTTTTCAGGTCAGTAAGTGTTGTTCTAGAAGATTTTCCTTCCTGGTTTCCAAGTGCAAGAATTGAGTCTACAGTTTAGTGATCGCTATTCTGAGAGAATTTCCTTTATCTCGATTTCTCAGGTACTTAGCCGATGGGTTGGTGAATATTGTTCCAGGAGCTTTGCCTTCCCGGTCCTCAGATATATGTTTTTTTTCGACAAGTCGATGAGTGTTGTTCCAGAAGAATTTCTATCCCAGTTTGCTGGTATTTCTTTGTTGGTCGGCTGTTCAGTTGTTTCGGAATGGTTGCCTTTCTGGTCTTTAAGGATAGTCAGTAGGTTTTGGGTGTTGTACCAGAGAACCTTTCTTCTTAGTTTTTCAGGTATTTAGTAGACAGGTTGTTTAACTTTTTCCAGAAGAGTTCCTTTCTGAACTTCGGGTATTTTGGTTGGTAGGATGGAGAGTATTGTTTTATCAAGAGGGATTAATAGCTCCAATCGCTAAATTTTGTCTTTTTTGTGAAACCAATCTGTTAATTTTCCATTCACCCTATAGTTCGGGAAATAAAATCTCAGACACTCAAGAATGCTAGATTATTGTTAATCTGATATCCAAAAGACTCAAACAAACAATGACCAAAGAGCTTCCAAAGTGCACTCAAGGTAAAATGACGAGCATTGATGGTGACAAAAAAGTGAAAATAATGGCTCCCGCTAAAAAGAGTATAGCAATTTCAGTCCGTATATAATATTTCTGAGCTAAACCTTGAAGACAAAGTTTGTAACTACATTCTATTTCAAGAAAGAAAAAATATTCGAAGAAGAGAGATGATACACGAATCACTTTTTCAAACTTTATTCATTGATGAGCAACTGTTGGATTAAACTTTAACCTCCACTTGAAAATGCTGAGAAAGTGAAATTTTCTATTTAGCCCCTTCCGTGACTCCCTCGACTTATGATGAAATCAGATGAAGATATGAACTTATCAATGCCAGTGGTGATAAAAGGCACACAAGCGAGTGCGATGATTCCACGCCTACTATACTTTAAATCACGAAAGTGATAATGCACTGCTATTTCATTGACAGCACAAAATTGATCGCTCTCTGCAAGATAACTGGTGGTATATTTACGGATTTCCTTTGTTGTTATTGTTGTTCACGTCTTCCCGCCCTTTAGAAAAAAAGCAAGTCCCTGGATTACGCTACAGAAGCTTCTGTCATAGATTTTCTGCAAAATATCAATAATCTAAATACCATGACTCCAGTCGTTTTTATAACATTTATCGCAATGAAACGATCATAACAAATATCATGACAGAAGTGCTATCCCCGACCCCCCCCCCCCACAATAAAGAGGAAATAAAATGAAAAATTATTTATGTTCATGATGGACACAGGGGCCGCAGAACGGTTTTGAATTCGGACAGAATCAGTCGGAATTTATTGTGGAGAAATCGGTTTTAGTGTAGCTTAAAAGAGGATACATCCTGCGTATTGTTTGTTAACGAAACGGGGTCCATTAGTGCACAGCATGGGAGTTATTGGCTCCTGTTCATGATAAAGGAACAACCGGAAGTTTGTTACCTTTTATTCGGCCCGGTTTCTTTATTCTTAAAAGAATCTGTATCTAATTACTGTCTCTTTTTGCAGCATATTGGTAATGGATGTCCTGTGTGTGCTCAATAAAGAAAGGATAAAATATAATGCAGCGAAAAATATTGTCTGTATTTGATTCACATCAAATAATGAACAATACAGTTGATATTTCAACATTTCTTTCATCTGTTTGCCTTTTTTTGTTTCATTTCTGACATTGAAGCTCCCTTGGGAGTCAAATAATGGAGAAAACAAAATTACGAAAGAAAGTGGAGCGGGATTTTTAAAATATGTAACGTCAGCATGGCTAACTACATGCAGTCTGTAACAGGTATTCCATCAATTCATTTCTGCTCGCGCTTCGCGTTTGAAGTAATTAGTTAGTTACATACACATCTTTTTTCAGGAAAACAATCATTGCAGGGAATGTTCAAATTTAAGGAAAAAATACACAAGATTTCCCAGAAAAAATTTGCTCGTGCTTCGCGCTCGCATTATATAAATAAGGATTAAAATATTATATTTATGTTGATTTATAAGAATAAAGCTCAGAAGTAACTATTTGGACTACCCTTCACAGAAACCAAAAATCATCTTCGAGCAGCCGATCGGGTAAAATATGGCTGGAAAAAAACCCGCCCCCACCCCTATTGGCGAAGGGTGGATCCGCCCTTGTATATATATATATATATATATATACAGTGGCGTAACTACGGGGGGGCACGTGCCCCCCCCCCCCCCATCGGCTGGCCCAAAAAAAGAAAAAAAGGGGGAAAAGGAGAAAAAAGAGGGAGAAAGGAAGAGAAACGTAGTGGGGAAAGAAGAAATTATTGTTCATTATAATATGTTATATTACATTATGTTATGTTATATCACAAAAAAAAGCATTTTTCATCACTTTATGAAACATTATTTGCTCAGGGCCTATGTCTTCACTGTTCGTGGTGCTCGCATAGACTGTTTAACGAGATCTATAACCCTGTTGTACTAAAACTTCCCGTTTTCATATCAATATACTGTATGCCAAATATAAATCCTCGCTATTCGAGTTATTGTTTTATGTAGTGACATTTGCTTCTTTTCATGACCACTTAAAGTGATTGCCCTATTTTAAGGTCTTAATATAAAACATGTCCTGTCCTTGCTAATGTTCACATTGATTGGTGAGATGTCTGCTCTTCATAAATTCCTAAAGTCAGTCCTAAAAATGTCAAATTTTCTGATCTCAATATTAAAAATTTTCAGCTCGCGCTTCGCGCTCGCATCATTTGGTAAGTGAAATACGTACGGTCTTAGTGAATCCCTGCAAACAATCCTTTTCAGGTCTAAATTTCCTAAATTTTCAGCTCGCGCTTCGCGCTCGCAGTATTTTATTAGTGAGATGCGTATGACTATGACAACAAAATGTGCTTTATGTGTTTAAATGTAATTCTAACAAAATCAGCAAAGGATGGCATTATAGCATTAGATGACTTTGAAATAAAGTCCTTAAAATGTCCCTGTTTGGGGTCAATATATACAAAAATTTCAGCTCGCGCTCGCATTGTTTGTTTAGCGAGAGGTACGTATCATGATTACAAAAAATTGCTTATAATGTCCCTTTTTAGGTCTGAATATCAAAAATTTTCAGCTCGCGCTTCGCGCTCGCATTATTTAATCAGTGAGATACATGTCCGTTTAATGGCACTGCATGTCCTTAAAATGTCTCTATTAGGTCAGTATACCTGGCAACTGAGCGCGCTTCGCGCGCTCCCTAAGTGACTCAAAATTTTTGCTGGTGCCCCCCAATGCCGGGACCCACGGTACGCCACTGTATATATATATATATATACATATATATATATATATATATATATATATATATATATATATATATATATACATATATATGTATATATATATATATACATATATATATATATATATATATATATGTATATATATATTTAAATAAAAAGGAGTTGCCAAAAACTGTTGTACATGTATAACTTTACACATTCGTATTTCTTCTCCCATACATGTACTGTATCGAAGCAATAGCTTTGATCCAGCTGAGGCATGGCGGCTTGTCATTGTTCTAAACCCACCTTCACCCGACAAAGGAAATTATAATTGGTATAGTGTCGAAAATCTGTCTATCTGACGGTCAATCGGATTGGGTTCGCCCTAGCCATTAACCCGTCTCTGTGGTCTAGTGGTTAAGGCACCGGCGTTCAAAGCTGGGGGCCCGGGTTCGATTCCCGGCAGAGACATTTTTTCGGCATCACCAATTTTTCCAAAGGGTAGATAGCTCTGGGGAACCTTGATTTAAGCTACGCCTACCATTTTTCTCTTCATCCATTTCTTTACAATATTTAAATAAAAAGGAGTTGCCAAAAGCTGTTGTACATGTATAACTTTACACTATTTTGTTTTTGTTTTGAATAATGTTTTTATTCTGATTTCATGAACATAACATTTCAATATAACATTTCAAATCATATATAATACTTTATACTTCATATTTTCACTTTTTTTTCCACTAACTTCACAAAATCATGAGTCATATATATCTTTAAAAAAACAACAATGAAATCAGTTATTATAAAAATGCTTAAAGACCAAACTTCCCCCTCCCCCCCACAAACACACCCAAACGCACACACACACACACCCAACACACCACTGCCCAGAAGATCTGCTCACACTCATTATAAATAAATCATGTTTAAAAGTACAAAACAATTCGATGAAAAATTTTGAATATAACAAGCTCACGGGAGAAGCATTACATATATTGAAAGTAAATAAAGACTTACAACTTAACCTTGTCACAATTTTACTGTTTCCCATTTTTGCAAGTGCCGCCCTAATTTCCCCATTTTAATAGCTATTTTCTTTTCTTGATCCTTATATTCTAAAATAAGTTTATGTATATCGTCAATGGTTGGTAAAACCCCCTCCTTTCTAAATATAAATAATATATATTTTACCATAAAGATAATAGTATTACAACTTTTTATTCTATTTGTATTGCCTGACAAACCAACAAATATATCCCGCCAATTCAAGTCCTTTATTTCATCTAATTCAAATCGCTGTATCAAAGTTTCCCATATCAGTTTGACCTTTAAGCAAGACAAAAATATATGTGAATATGTTTCCGTTTCCAGTTTACAGTACGAACAGAGATTATCTTCAACAAATCCAAATCTAAACAAATTAACTTTAGTGTAAATTGCCCCATGCAGAAGCTTAAATTGAAATTCCCTCTGTCTTCCATGTTATTCTTGGTCTAAAAAAACATTCACTAATTTCTTTCTCTGTATAATTATAATTATTTTTTTTATTTATTTATTTATTTATTAAAACATCTTTATACAGGATAACATGTTCAGATAAAATACACTGTTTTTCAACACGGTCCTGTTACATAAAAATATCAAACAACAATAAAAATGCATACAAACTTAATTGAGTTAAAATACTGGGTATACTTAATTTACAATAAAAGTTGCACCAAAAAAAAAAAATAGAGCAGGAAAATAGAGAGAGGTAAGACAGAGATAGTGTGGTTAAGTAAATGGCAGAAGTAGAGAGAGAGAGAGAAAGCGAGAGTGAGGGGGAAAGAAAGGAGTGCAACAACATAATACAGAATTAACTATACAATCAACTATACAATAAAATATCGATAAAAAATCAGTCTACTGTCAGTTTAAAAATACTTGTTTTTGTACGATCTCTTGAAATGTAGGAGGTTAGAAATATTCTGGAGTTCATTTGGCAAGGAGTTCCATGTCTTTATTGCACTAAATTTAAAGGATTGCTTGAAACTTTCAATATTTGGCTTAGGTAATACAGCATTCAGTGAATCAGCGTTACGTGTATACATTCCATGTCTATCAATAAATAGTTCAATATCATTACATAGTCTAATAGGGGCAAGTCCATATATACATTGGTAAGCTAAAATACATAAAAAATAATCCCTCCTTGTATCAAAAGATTGCCATTTTAGTTTCTTCATTAAATCTGTACAACTAATAGAAAAATCATATTCTTTCATTACAATACGTGCCGCTCGCCTTTGCAGTCTTATAATAAGTTCCCTATTTTTCAATGAACAATTTCCCCAAACAGAACAAGCATAATCTATACATGGCTGAATAGTTGTTTTATATAACGTATTCAGTAAATCTGGTTTAAGAGTTGAACTTAAATGTCTTAAAGCATGTAACTTAAATGATATTGATCTACAAAGATGTTTGACATGAACATTCCATATGAGATTACTATCAACTTCAACACCTAAATATCTTACAGAATTAACTTGTTTAAGTTGCTCACCATTTAGCTTTATATCCAATTTTCCTTTGTTTTTTGAATAACGAGTTGAAATAAGCATAATATTTGTTTTAGTAATATTGATCTTTAAGCAATTGTCATTATACCACTTATCAATTTCATGTAAACATACCTGTAAATCACGTTGAATATTACTTAATTTAGAATCGGAAATATACACAATAACATCATCAGCAAAAATATTACAAACAGCAGTCGAAATGCATTGTACAATATCATTTATAAATATCAACAAGTGGAATGCCTCTGGCCGTCTCACCTGCATCACGCGGTTCAATATAGCAGCAGTGCTGACTTTGAATACTACTCTAAGTTAGTCTAACTCACACAAGATGTTCAGTGATACATGGTTACTCTTATGTCAACTTTTTATGAACGAGACCAATAAACTTACAGAGATATGATGGTTATTCAACAAAAAACCCCAACATAGCCAAAGTTCATTGACCTTACATGACCTTTGACCTTGATCATGTGACCTGAAACTCGCACAGGATGTTCAGTGATACTTGATTACTCTTATGTACAAGTTTCATGAATCAGATCCATAAACTTTCAAAGTTATGATGGTAATGCAACAGATACACCCAATTCGGCCAAAGTTCATTGACCTTTGACCTTGGTCATGTGACCTGAAACACGCACAGGATGTTCAGTGATATTTGATTACTCATATGTCCAAGTTTAATGAACTAGACTAATAAACATTCAAAGTTATGATGGTAATTCAACAGATACCCCCGATTCGGCCAAAGTTCATTGACCCTAAATGACCTTTGACCTTAATCATGAGACCTGAAACTTGCACAAAATATTCAGTGATACTTGATTACTATTATGTCCAAGTTTTATGAATCAGATCCATAAACTTTCAAAGTTATGATGGGAATTCAACAGATATCCCCAATTCGGCCAAAGTTCATTGACCCTAAATGACCTTTGACCTTGATCATGTGACGTGAAACTCATGCAGGATGTTCAGTGATACTTGATTAACCTTATGTCCAAGTTTCATGAAATAGGTCTATATATTTTCTAAGTTATGATGACATTTCAAAAACTTAACCTGAGGTTAAGATTTCGATGTTGATTCCTCCAACATGGTCTAAGTTCATTGACCCTAAATGACCTTTGACCTTGGTCATGTGACATGAAACTCTAATAGGATGTTCAGTAATACTTGATTAACCTTATGGCCAAGTTTCATGAACTAGGTCCATATACTTTCTAAGTTATGATGTCATTTCAAAAACTTAACCTCAGGTTAAGATTTGATGTTGACGCCGCCGCCGCCGCCGCCGTCGCCGCCGCCGTCGGAAAAGCGGCGCCTATAGTCTCACTTGCTTCGCAGGTGAGACAAAAATGAATCCGGGCCTAATACTCCCCCCTGTGGAATTCCAACTGTTAAATCAATAGGGTTTGACTGTTTACCATGACATCTTACTGATTGCTTCCGGTTTGTTAAGTAACTTTTGAACCACATAAGTTCTGTACCTGATACTCCATACTTTTCTAATTTAAATAACAACATTTCATGATTAATTGTGTCAAAACATTTAGATATATCTAAAAAACAAGCGCCTACCATTTCGTGATTATTAAGTGAATCATACCAGTCATCTATAACACGATGGAGACAAGTTACTGTAGAGTGGTGTTTTAAAAAAGCAGACTGATCAGAAGTTATCAAATCATTGTCAATTAAATAAGAATGAAGACATTTCTGAACTAATTTCTCCATGATTTTGGCAAGATGGCATACAACTGAAATCGGTCTGTAATTTGAACATGAATCCTTTGACCCCTTTCCTTTATAAATAGGTGTTACTCTTGAATACTTCCAGTCATCAAATACGATTCCATTTTTTAAAGAGTAATTGAAAATACAAGTCAACGACGAAAGTATGAGAGATGATGATATATTAAGAAGTTTACTATCAAAATCTAAAACGTCTAAGTTGCTATTGCAACTGAGATTAGATAAAAGCCTCAAAACCTCACTCTCTGATATAATTTTCATATCAAAAGTATGAATACACTTTGGGTTTTTCCAATTCGGTAGTTTGCAATTATTAAAAGAATTAGTAATATTTCGCCCAACATTAGCAAAGTGTTCGTTCAGGTTTTCAGGACTAAGGTCATTATGAACAGAGTTTGAATATTTCATATTACCAGTAGCCATATTAAGTTCTTTCCAAAGCTTTTTAGAGTCATTTTTAAACTTAGATGAAATTTCAGTAAAGTATTTCTTTTTTGCTTCACGAATAGACGAGAGAACTTAATTTCTTACTTTACGATATTCATCTTTAAAGTCATCATTATCGTCTGACTTGTCTTTAAGGTAATCACGTTGATATATAAGTTCGAGAATATCATTAGTCATCCAAGGATTATATCTATTCTTTACCCGTACTTCTTTAATAGGAGCATGTTGATTACATATAGATAAAAATGCATCCTTCCATCTGAACCATATCTGATCATTAATAATTGAACTGTCATAATCATTACCATTAAAATTACATAAAACATCACATTTACTAATATCATTAAGAAAAGAAGATTCATCAAATTGTTTAAAATCTCTAAACCTGACTGTTTTATGTTGCAATTCATGAACATCAAAATTAATGCAAGTAAAGATTAAATAATGGTCGCTCAACCCAATTTTAGCAACATCACATAAAACATGTAGGTCAGGTATTGTTGTAAAAATTAGATCAATACATTTAGAAGACCGAGATGTAGTACGTGTTGGTTTGGTTACTATTTGTGTAAGAGAATATAAACATTCAATAGTATATAATGGATTGTCAAAAAGTGCATCACCAAATTGATAATCAATATTGAAATCCCCTAAAATTATCATTTCTTTGTCTTCCATAGTCATATTTGAAAGAAAGTCTGAAAAGTGAGTGTAAAAATTAACATCAGCGTCGGGAGGGCGGTATATACAGCATATAAATGACTTATGTTTCTTTATAGTTAATTCAAGTAAAACAGTTTCTAGTTCAGCATTAGTAACGATATCTTTTCTTTCAATAACATGTACAGAGTCTTTAACAAAAATACATACGCCACCCCCACGTCTAGCTTCTCGATCACACCTAAAAACTGTATACCCTTGAATAAGGATTTCATTATCTGCAATGTTTGTGTTTAACCAAGATTCAGATATACAAAGAACATCCAAGTTTAATTTTGATACTAGGAATCGTATTTCTTCAATTTTAGGAAATAGACTCCTGCATTTTGTCCATCTCTTATCTGTAAATCATATGACTTTTGCAATTCTTTAATAAAATATTCATATATTTTTCTTGATAATACCTCCTTAAAGCTAATTTCCCTCCCCAACAGAAGCAAGTTTATATTATAATTAATTAAGTCTATCTCACAAAATTGTATCGAACCTAAATCATTTCTCCAATCACTTGGAATTGCATGATATATTTCACCTATTATAAACAAAAGATCACTTCCCATACCAAGGTTAAAAAAATATGCGACTGGTTTAACATGTCCATTGTCAATGATATGTTCAACCTTAATTAACCCTCGTTCTAATAAATCTTTATCAAATATCATTTTATTTTCTATACAAATATTCTTATTATTGAAAATGATTGGATTTTTAGAACCATTGAAATGTCTTAAATTATCAATCTTTTGCCAAGCATCTAGCATTTCCAAATAACACACACACACCCACCCTCACACACACACATATATATATATATATATATATATATATATATATATATATATATATGATGGTGCACAACATTTGTAAAGCGCCATTATATCTGTCAAAGACATTCAAAGGCGCATTGGAGGAGCCAGGCTATCTGGGTCGCCTACAAGGGCGCGCACACAGAACTGCAGGTCTCTCCACCCGATAACTGGTTGGGGGAATGCAGGTGGACCACGACACCGGTCATCGGGGTTTCCCCTACTCTTATTCGAATAGTGCAGTGGGTCCTTAAAGGTCAAGTCCACCTCAGAAAAATGTTGATTTGAATCAATAAAGAAAAATCAGACAAGCACAATGCTGAAGATTTCATCAAAATCGGATGTAAAATAAAAAAGTTATGACATTTCAAAGTTTCGCTTATTTTTAACAAAATAGTTATATGAACGAGCCAGTTACATCCAAATGAGAGAGTCGATGATGTCACTCACTCATTATTTCTTTTGTTTATTTATTGTTTGAAGTATACAATATTTCAATTTTTACGAATTTGATGATTAGGACCTCCTTGCCTGAAGCACAAAATGTTAAAATAATGGAATTCCACGTGTTCAGGGAGGAATGAAACTTCATTTCACATGACAATGACGAGAAAATCAAAATATTTCATATTTCAAACAATAAAAAACAAAAGAAATAGTGAGTGACACCATCAACTCTCTCATTTGGATGTAACTGGCTCGTTCATATAACTGATTTTGTGAAATGAAGCGAAACTTGACCTGCTTTAAAATGTCATAACTTCTTATTTTACATCTGATTTTGAAGAAATTTTCAGTGTTATGATTGTTGAATTTTTCTCTTTTTATTCAAATCAAGTTTTTGTTGGGGTGGACTTGTCCTTTAACTTGCAAAGGTGGTGATTCTCCTCTACACGGGGCCTCCATTGACGTCCTATCCGAGGGATCGAGTGCTTATCTGTTAAAAAATAAACTTGAGGTGATCATTTCAACATAACACGACGATCACGACCAATGCTTAATCTGAGGGGCGCCCATCATGGGCGGGGGAGGGGCAGAGCGACTACCCACTGTAATTCTTCAAGTAAAAAAGAAGGAATAAAAGGAGACATGAGGAAGGAAGGGGGGGGAGAAGAAAGGAGAACAAAAAAGAGAGTACATGTCTTTCCAATCTATATCATTTAGCTCTAATACAAAATAATGCTCTTGACAATGAGGGGTTCTAAATCTGCTTCTTGTTTAATTTCAGATGCAAAGTGGGCTAGAATGTAAGTGTATACCGTCCTTGGTAGAGTAGGAATGACGATCTTGACCCCATTTTTGTCAAAAGAATGACGCAAGTCCATCAATATACTAGTACCAGAGCGGGTTATAGTTGAAAGAGCAATGCAGATTACATAATGTTCGATCTTAAAACGTCGTTGAATATGTCGAAGAGCCTTATAGCAATTGTCTACAGCATCTCATAGAAACCATTAACGACACACCATCAGAGCAATTTCAAATAAAGAGATAATAGGAGATAATCTCTTATATTCGAGTATTTTTTCCGAAAATAGGCATACTCATTGTACTTCCAAATAATAGGAGATAAGCTCTAATTCTAGTATTTTCTTCCGAAAATAGGCACACTCATTGTACTTTCAAGAGTAATAAAAAATCTGTGACTAAAAAGTTACAGTGCAATGAGAGGTTTACCTGCATCAATTTTAATATAAGTCTGTTCGCACGGATCACAATGTTAAGCTCGTGAAGTTTTTCAGAAGATAAAATATGCAACAATTCCGCAAGTTTATGTTGGCTAAAAGAGGACACAAATTACCACCACTAAGCTTTCTTGCCTCTTTACTTCTCTTTTATCTGGTTTCTTATTTTTCCTCAAAAAGTTATCTATTTCGACACAAATATACAAAAAAAGTACAAGCAGTTCTGAATATTCGATTAACGTGTTTTATGAGAGCATTTTATTTTTCATTTTACTTCTATTATTCTTTGAAACAAACCAAACAATATGAACGACACACGTTCGTTTACACGAAATCTAATAAATCTTACTTTTCACACATAAATATTTGATAACTTAAACGAGGCTTTGTATGTTTTCCCAAGTGTATGCTAATCGATGCAAATCAGAGCCACGTATTACTTTAATGTTTCCATTCATTTAATTCAATTTAAACAATACATTTATAATATTCAATGAGTTGAATCTTCCACGATTGTTTTTTTTTCAAGAAATCTGCTCCTGCAAATTGTGAATGTTATAATACATCGTTTTGTTTTGAATTATATTTTTAGTACACTATCTCTCATGCCAAAAACATGATAATGTTAGTTATACAACGAAAAGTGTTAAACGAATGATATGAATGCAGAAGAAAACAATAAATCAAACTGTATTAAATATTTTTTTGTCTTCTTTAATATTCCGTGCTTTAAATAAAAATGACATTATATCAGCTCGGCCTTTCCTTGTTTCTCGATGGTTATAGGTGATTTGATGGTGATCGTCGCATCGACGGACGAACACCTATAATGTTATCCAACAGAAAACCTCGTATGAATAGGACAACAAAGGATTATGCAATGTTCATCGACTTGGAACCCTCCACAACAAAAAGCTCAAATTAGTTCCCACAAGACTTGTTAAAAAGTACGGTCAAGTGGATTTTTTCCCTTGACTTATCCCTCACTCTTCGCGCGACCGTCAGCAACAAAATACAATTCAAAACCATAATGCACGCCACTATCAACCAGAAAACCATGAAGTCAGTCCTCTTTCAAAAGTTGGATATCTTGATGGAAATCATCATTTAGTCTTACTTTCGAATTTACATATACCTTCACTTTATTATTCATAAAAGGTGAGGTTGATACTATATATATTCGATCGTTTCGGAGCATTAAATCATATGTGAGCAGATCAGTGAGGAACGTTTAGTTTTACTCTGATTTTCTTTTTTTCACTGGGAGGTGACTTAGAAAGTTAAGTGCATCTCCTCCTTGTATGCAGCAAAATAAAGATTATTCAACGAATTTGGCTCGCAAAATGTTGAATCGTTCAATCTAGCTGAATTGGTGGATTGATTTTGACTTGAACATTGGAATAGTTTGGAACTGATTATTTAAGTCTGGACTTAAACATTTCAGGGATTGTGTTCATTGTGCAATATGGGACATGCTACACAAGCAGCACGAGAAGTATTCAGACAAAAATAATTAACTACACTGTGACTTGATTTTGTATTCATTTTATCGCTCATCGACCCAGCTTATCAATCTCGAATACTCTACGAGATCTGAGATTATCAACAGATACTAATGCGATCGCTGCCCTTTAGGAGAGCCTCCAGAAACTACATTTGCAGAGTCGACAGTGTTGAGATGGTTGATGGTATGACCCAAAACGAAAGCTCCTCAAATGAAGCTTTGGAATGGCCCCTGGTCCAAGACGATGACAGCGTGTTCTTGTCAACCTTAGATATATTTGAGGTTACAATCCTTGGGGTCTGCTTGCTGTTAATTGTCACCACTAGCACGTTCATTATAATCATTCTTCACAAGGTTAAGGACTGCTTTGAAAATGTGCAACAGTTGATGTTCAAGTCACTGGCCTTCACTGACCTACTCACAGGTCTCTTCTGTTGCGGGTTGACAATGACGGGGATGATCTTCAGGATGGAGAGGACGTTGTCGCATGTGATGTGCGCCGTGGGATGGGCTGCCTGTACGGGATTGACCGGACTTTCCGCTCTCCTCATCACATGCGCGTGCATTGACCGGTTCATCGCTGTCGTCTATCCTCTGCGATACTGTTCTTTGGTCACCATGAAGCGCATCAGGATCACACTCGCTATTACAAGCCTCATCGTCATTGCGAACGCTGCACTGAGCACCCTCCGCGGTGGTTTTGCTGGCACCAATCTCTGCCTCTCAGACTTTTCCTCAGAAAAACTCGCCTTTAGACCCTGCCTTGTCCCTAGTCTTCTCATAACCAGTACGTCTCTCATCGTGGCCACCGTTACCAATATCAAGGTTATGTGTGTTTCTTCGGGTCAAGCCAGCCGTATGACTGTCACCACTCCCAGTTGTACCAAAAACGACGTGGAAAATAAAATCAATGTTATCAGACAACGCCAAGACCACAGGAAAGGTCTCCTTGTACTTGTTGCAACCACCGTTACGTTTTTCATCTCATTGTCACCGTGTTTCATTATCTCTGCCTCACATTTCAACAGGAGAACGGCCGTTACGAAGCCTCTGGCAAGGTACGTGTCGACCATCTTGATGTTCTCCAATAGCTGGATGAACGCCTTTATTTTCAGCATATTTAACAAGAGGTTTCGTGATGCAGCGAAGAAGGTGGTGTGTCGTCGCCTTTTGAAACGGTACTCATGGAGATACCAGTCCCGTATCACCTTCGTACCTCCACAATAACGCATTCTTCTTGTTGGCCTACGTTCAATTTTGCCATGACAAACGAGAGAGGCACCCTAAACCTTAGGTTTATTTTTGCATTTTGATTGAACGATATAAAATGTATAGGGCCTATGTGAAATGTGATTTTTAAATAACTGTGCAATAAATATAAGAAATAATTGAGTTCCTGTCCGCTGTTTGTATAAAGAGCTTCACAACGCATACATCGATACTCGTTTTTATAAAGTTCTGTAGGCATTATTTTCTGCTATTCTTATCATGAAATTTAATGTTCTTTTTCTTCATGTTTTCAACTTAATTTTTAAGTCATATCCTCCATTTGATAAGATTGTGCACAACAGTCTGTCATGTATATTGTTGTTGAACTCCTGGCGAACAGATCGTGGCGGGGGGGTAGGTGACCCCAAACATGCAGAGGCGTCGATCTTGGGGGGGGGGGGGGGCGGGGGCGATCGCCCCACCAAAGAAAATATTGGGGCAAACATATCGTTTTGCCCCCCCCCCAAAAAAAAAAAAAAAATTCCGCTGATGTGTAAAAAAAAATAAGATTGTAATGTTACACAGAAATCAGCAAGCGCGATTGAGATACGAACTCGTTCTTTATTTAAAATTGTGCTCAAAATGTCCGCTTTTTAGATTGGAATATATAAATTTTCAGCTCGCGCTACGCGCTCGCATCATTTATGTAGCAAAAACCCTTAGTTTTCATGATTAAATAAGTGAATAGAATGTCCCGTTTACAGTTCTAAAACCTCAACAGAACTCCCTCTTCGATTTGCAATAATCTTTTTTTGGATATATATATCTTGTTCTTTATAAAAAAAAGTCCATTAAAAACTGTCTTTTTTTTAGATTGAAAAATCAAAATTTTCAGCTCACTCTTCGCGCTCGCATCTATTGTTCTTTTAGATTTTTATTTATTTATTTATTTTCCACTCGTGGGCTGGATGACCCTCTTCAGCCACAGGCTGTTCTTCTGAGGGATCCAGTGTATACGTTTAAAAAATACAAACATACAATATACAAACAAATACATATATAAAAGAAAACATAAATCAATCCTATACAAAATAACTTACGACTACAAATTACAACTTATACAATTTAAAAAGAAAAAGGAGAAGAAAAAAAAATGGGACGGGGATGGTGGGGGGGGGGGGGTAGCATGCAGTATTAAAGGGGGAATTATAATAAGTGTTGAGCTAATTTGGTCCGAAGCTTTTTCTTAAATGTAGTAAGAGAAGTTTCAGGAGGGATGTACGATATTAATTAACTTGTTCCATAGCTTTCCACCTTGAAACAAGAAACGTCTTATGCCATATTCAGTTTTGGGGCAGTTTAAGGCCAGTTGGTCATTTCCAGACCGTGTTTTGTACGTAGATTTACGGGAAATAAATATATCGCTAAGATATGGTGGGCCAAGACAATGTACGGATTTAAACATGACAACAGGCAAGTGTTTGGCCCAACGAATTTTTAGATTATCCATATAAAGCGAAGAACAAAGGAGTTTCGATGGATATAGATGGTCAACCTGTAATACAATTTTCAATGCTCTATTTTGTAATGTTTGCCATTTCTTATAATTGGTTTGGGAAGTTTTTCCTTATACAGTGGAACAGTAATCAAATTGTGACTGCATAACAGATTTGTAGAAAATCATAGCAGTTGATTGACTAATAATTGGTCTTATTCTTTTTAGTAAATAGAGACTTTTGACAACTCTTGATTTAACATGGTCTGTTTGTTTGTTCCAATTAAGGTTTTCATCAATGTAAATCCCGAGATATTTACAAACGTTTACTCTGTTGATGACAACTCCATCAATTGTCATATTTAATTTTTTAGTAATATCAGTCCACTTCTTCAGCCTTTGTTTACTACCAATTACCATTGCTTCTGACATTCTTATGTTAAGAGCTAGTTTGTTCTGCTTCAACCATTCAGAAATAATGGCCAAATCTTCATTCAGCTTATCATAGATATTCAGTGGGTTTGTGTCTATATAAAAAAGGCAGGTGTCATCAGCGTAAAGTGCCAAATGACTATTTTTTTATTGGGTAGGTCATTTGAATATATTGAAAACAGAGTAGGGCCTAACAATGAGCCTTGCGGTATTCCGCAAAGGACATTCCTAATACCAGAGGTTATACCATTTACTTGAGTATACTGTTGTCTATCAACACATAGATAATTCTCAAACCACTTAATTGCTTTCTCATCAAAACCGTATAAATCTAGTTTCTTCAGTAATATAGAATGATCTACACTATCGAAAGCTTTTTTGAGGTCAATCATTACAACACCAACTAGGTTGCCCTGATTAATTGCTGACATCCATTTGTCAGTTACATTAAGTAGTGCTCCTTGAGTAGAGTATTTTGGTCTAAAACCTGAGTGACAGGATGAAAGTAAGTTGTATTGCTCCAAATATTTGTATACCTAGTCATGTACCATTTTTTCCATTATCTTAGCCAATACAGAAAGAACCGAAATCGGTCTATAGTTGTTCAAATTATTTTTGTCCCCACCTTTAAAAATGGGTGTTACCCTGACAAGCTTCTACTGGCGTGGAATTTTACCCGTATTCAGTGAAATGTTCAAAATATATGTTAAAGGGGCTGCAATATCTTGAGCAATACATGAAATACATTTTACTGGTATTGTGTCAGGGCCAGTCGCCTTATCACCTGATACCCATCTTAATCATTGGTACCAAAATAGCTTAGAATGTCAAGCTTTTTAGGTCAGAATATAAAGAAATTTCAGCTCGCTCTCGGCACACGCATTATCTGTGTAGTGAGATACATGTATCTATCCTCTTCATTAGTTACTACAAACAGTACATTTTTCCTGTTTTCATGTCAGTATACTAAAAAAATGTCAGCTCGCGCTTCGCGCTCGCATTAACTTGTTGGTGAGATATGTGTCTTTCTCATTAGTCATATATATATACATATATATACCTATGTGTGTGCATGTGCGGGTGAGTTTAACCGTTTGACCGTTTTATGTGATCGAGTGCCTTTGGAACGTTGATTCATGATTTTGCCCCCCCCCCATCTGAAAAATGGATCGACGCCCCTGCAAACATGTCAAAGTTTCACTACCAGGAAAACAAATAAAGAAAGAAAGAATATGAAAAATTGTAAAATATGATACATTGAAAAATGTCCCAATTTTCGTTCGCTCGTTGTTACTTAGAATTTTTTTTGCTCCAAACAATTTCATGCCTGGCTTCTCAACTGGTTTGCCTCATCACGTCACTGTATGCACCCATAATGCAATATATATGTATATGCATTCAACAATTTTCTATATTTTAAGTTTAACATTAATTTGCATTAAAAAAAATCTATCTAATTTGTGTATTCGAACGGATACGTGGAAGATTCTGAAAATAACTTGTGACTTTTGGAAGGTGACAATTTTAATCACATCATAATTTGTGTTCAATCATTCATGCATGACTTAACGCATTTTAGGTAATAAATGTGGAAACACTAGTATGAAATTATTTTGAGAGTTTTTTTCGATGAAATGTTACGTCGTTACGTTACGTTATGGGTGAATGTATACTCAACGTATCTAATGTAAATGTCTTGGAGTTAGAGGGAAAAACGCAGATCGGATGATGTTTGTCAGTATGCAGCTGAACCCTGGATTTATCATTAAACCTTTAAAATAATTTGAAATGAAATAATTTGAGATTAAAAAAATATCTTGATGATCATCGCCAGTAACCACATTCGTTCTATGTTTATTTCAAGTTAACCGATTGAGCCTCGACAGCTCTTCATTGGCATTTACACCTTTTTCATATTTAGCCATCATAGGCTTAATATAAGCTGTAATTGGAGAAGATGGAAAAGAGAGAAGAAAAATGAGGAGGCAATAGTAGAAAGAAAAAAGAAATTACGTTCATCAAACCTTGGCATGTAAACAGTACATCCTGTCATCATTTAAATACCATGAGATTTTAAAACAGAAAAAAAAATATCCGGCCACCTTTACCCTTAGTCTTTTATCTTTTGATATGAATAAAACAATATATTCTTCACTCTAAAAAATATTGGGTAAATTGCTCCATGTGGGTTAACTATGTGTCTAAGCAGCATTGGGCATTTCTTTGGGCATTTTTATTAATCCAGTGTGATGAAAAATTTTGCCCATTCTAAAGTTATTGCTGCCTATTTTTTTTCTGTTAACCTTACACCCAATATGCTTCCTGCATTGGTTAAAATACTGCCCCGAATTGGTTTGACACATGATGACCCTCGTGGTGGTAAAATTTTTACCCAATATTTTTTTTTTACAGTGTCGATCATTTTACTGTTCTACCATAACCGAAATATACTTTTTCAAAAGATAGATATGCCTTCTTGAATAATGTAAAAGGGTTTTTAGGGGTCAACACTAAAGATAGTGACATTTCTTTCAAGTGGTTTCTTAATTCCGACCAGTGAACTGCCCTATGCGAGGTCCACGCCACAGAACTAAAAAGTATTTAAAAAAAAAGGAACCCCCAAATTAATTTTTTTTATCTTATACCTGGGCCCCATCTAGATTCAATATTTAAAGAAAGGAACCCCCCAAAATGAAACATTTTGTTTTGCTGTTTTTCCCTATACTTGGGCCCCGTCTAAATTCAATATAAAAAAGAACCCTCAAAACGAAGCTTTTTGTTGTTTCTTATTATACCTGGGTCCCGGCTAAATTCAATATTGAAAAAAAGAACCCCCAAAATGAAACATTTTGTTGTTTTTTCTTATACCTGGGCCCCACCTGAATAAAAAAAGAACCCCCAAATTGAACATTTTTGTTGTTTTTTCTTATACCTGGGCCCTGTCTAAATTCAATTTTAAAAAAAAAAGGAACCCCCAAATTCAAGCTTTTTGTTGTTTTTTCTTATACCTGGGCCTCGTCTAAATTCAATATATAAAAAAGCCCCCCCCCCCCAAAAAAAATGAAGCTTTTTGTTGGTTTTTATTAGACCTGGGCCCCGTCTAAATTCAATATTAAACAAGGAAAACCCCAAATGAAGCTTTTTGTTATTCCATCTTATACCTGGGCCCCGTCTTACAAAGAGCTTCGATTGATCTTATCAATTGTAATCCATCGGTGTCATATTTTTTCTGTCGTTTGTAAACAAAGGCGAACACACCAATTTGTCAAGAAAACAATGAATTTATGTAATATACAATCATATCTATAGAAAACATTTTGAAAAAAAAGTATTCTATATGTGGGCGTTGCTGGCTTCAGGGGCGGATCCAGCTTTCGCCAGTAGGGGGGGGGGGGGATATTTTAATCATCATTTTTTTCGATTGGCCGCTATAATATGATTTTTTGGTTGGTTTTTCAGGGGGTAGTCCTAACTAAAGTCTGAAGTTTTAAGTATATGTTAGTTATTATTATAAACAAGATAAGGTATCTCATGTGGTCTAAATATATAATACCAGTGCGAAGCGCAAGCTCAAATTCTTTGATATTTCATGTCCTTAGACCTGAAGGTTCTGAGGAGATTTCATAAGCATGAAAAAAGATAAATATCCAACTAAACAATGCGAGCGCGAAGCGCGAGCCGAAATTTAATTATAGTAACGTGAAAAGGGACTCAATTAGGACTGTTTTTTTAGTGATTAATGAAGAGGATAGGATACAAGTATCACCAATTAAATAATGAGAGTGCGAAGCGCGAACTCAAAATTTTTGGTATTCCGACCTGAAAACTGGACAGTCTAAGCGCGTTTTTATTTGAATAAAGAACAAGCTGCGCGAAGCACGAGCTTAATGTTTTGATATACTGACATGATAAAGGAGCATTTTGACAAATTTTGGTAAGAATTTCCAAAGAGGATAGGTAACTCACAAATCAAACAATATGAGCGCGCAGCGCGAGTTGAAAATTTTGATATACATGTATATAAACAATTTGTGTTTTGTAAATCAAACAGAATAATGAAAGCTTAAGGTGCGAGCTAAAATATTGTGTGCAAATTGATTTCAGAACTGGATACATAAGTGCCTTTTAATCCTCTTGAATGGGATTTATTACACAGGCAATGGGAGCGCGAAGCGTGAGCGAAAATTTTCATATAAAGTCTATTTTCCAATTCTTCCCCTCACCTTTTTCTTGTTTCCTTCCGTGGTCGGGCCGGTAGTTACGAGGCTGTAAATTACACATCATGTGAATGATACCTCTTTCTTACTTTTCTTTCTGTTTTTAAGTTTCTATCAAGTTAAAGAGTACACTTTTTTTCTGCAGATTGTCAAAAAATAGGGGGGGGGGGCGGGGCCGGCTCGGCCCCCTCCTGGATCCGCGCCTGGGCTTTCCATATAGTTTAGATTGATCAGGATCAATCGCACCCAATCGCAGCTCTTTATTTCCGCGCTCAAATCTATGGAGATATAAATCTCAATCATACTATAAGTACATGACTGCAATTTCACTGTTCTCATGTCAATGATGATGCCAGTTGAGGGCGCTATAATAAAATTAAGGATAATAATGATTAATTCTCACAAACTGCAATGGATGGAGAACTGAGTTCCATTTACAAATCTTGTAGGTTGTAATGAGCTAGCATCGAGGGCCAGTCCACATTTGGAGCAACTGTCACCGGAGCAAAGTAAAAGGGAATCCAACCCAAATTGACAGTGTTTTTTTAGAGAGAAGAGAAAAATCAGTCAAGAATATGTTACGTGAAAGCGAAGTGAAAGTTTGAACAATTTCGGGCAAACATTAAGAAAGTATTCATTATATACCCATGGAGACTTGAAATTATCCGCATGTGATTTAAGGCTCCAATCCCGGGGGGGGGGGGCACTTACATTGACGAGTGGATACCATGCGCGACCAAAAAAAAAACACGTAAAAAGGATGTCTTTTTCACGATAAGGCACGTTTACGTACGTAACGTGATAAGGGTGTCAAAAACACAAAAATAATGAAAAAAGGGTATCCATTCGCTAGGAAAATTACGTGTTTAGGGTCCCATTTGCGGGGATGAAAAAACAGAATTAAAATGTTTTACAAAGGATGTCCTTTTTGCCCCAACACTTAGTGTTTAGAGTCTGATTTGCGCGAGGTGTTGAAGGTGGGGTCGTACTAAGCCAAATAAGGTAAAGCCGACGACCGAAGGACCCGTAACAATAAAACATTCCTGTACTTGTTAGGGTTCATTTCAGGGAATATTTGCCAAGAGTATCGTTTTGTTTCCAGTACTTGTCAAGGGTAGGGTTTCACACGCCAATACTTGTTAAAGGGTGCATTTTCAGAATATGGAAATTACGTGTTTAGGGTGCTTTTCGAGATCCCATGGTCGCGCATATCCACTCGTCAATGGAAGTGCCCCCCGGGGCTCCAATACATAAAATGGATAAAATACCCTTTTTTCTTCAAAAGTTTTATTTCAAATTATCTTTCTTTCGTGAGGACATGCTGCTTTTATTTTGATCAATGGCAGGGATACCACGAATCATGATAATTAAGTTGTCTTTATTTGTCATGATTTACTTTGCCAAGTTGAAATAGATAGTCTTAATCAGTGATCTTAATTTTAAAACGGCTATAACTTTCTTACTACTTGCATGTCCGACTTCTCGCAAACTTTCGCCATTTTTTTCTCTCACACAATATGAATTTATGACCAAGGTGGAACCAGAAATTAGTTTATAAGATCTGGGGATGAAAGGAGTTGATTTATCCGACAAGTTCTGTTTTATCCGACAGTTATCAAAGGAGCAGTACTTCTCAGTCAACCAATATCAAGGAAAAATATCAGATTTGACAACTTATCGGACGAAATTTTTGATGAAACGCTCCCCGAGTGAAGGCTGTTCACATGGGCGGAAATCCCAGGGGAGTGGACGTGTCCCTCTAAAATAGTAGGGGGACACAATATTCAATGTCCCCCTATATTTGTGGTGTTTTATGATGGTAAGAAATACATCATTCAAAATCGAAATAAAACATGTATTTTAGGACGAGATGACCTTACTTTTGGGATGATAACCTTTTTTTTTGCTTGTCAAATTTCCCAGCCCCTTGCCCCCCCCGACCTATTGGGCGAGATTTTCGCTCCTGGCTGTTCATAATATTTAACACGACTTATATAAAGTCAATCTCCTTGATATAATCATATAGCACAAGCAGTCGTGAGTGAAGCCATTCATAACTTACAAACAGCATTATATAGGAAACAAAAAATGTGAGATTGTGATTTTCAGTTGATTGTTTATTATAGCGATCTTGATAATATAGTGGTCAGTAGGGGAAGGCGGGGTAAGTTGAGCATAGGGGCAAGTCGAGCCACCACCCCCAGGCCAATAATGAATGAGTCAGACATTGTGGTGGTGTCATGTATTGATTACCTATTACATAACCCTTAACCCCACCACATTTTTGTAAACTTTGAAACAAAAAGTAATTTTTTAGAGGGAAAAATACAAATTTCAGCAAAAAGGTAGAAAAGGGTGTGAAATAGATAAGTGCTTTTTAGCCACACATGTCTTTGAATATAATAAAGAAATAAAAAACAATATTGTTAATAGTCCAGGTATGGATTCTCATTCTTGTCATAATTATAGTCTTTTAGATGATGGATGCATGAGAAATGTGTGGATGTGAAAATATCGCATTAAGTTCGGACTGGGGTACTTTGAGCCAGCCAACATGGGGCAAGATGAGCCATAGTAATAGTAATGACATGATGGCTCTTCCTGCATACATTTTCTATATAGTTTTTGTGGCTGAACATACCCCAGAAGGTGGCACGATAATTATTTACACCATAGATGGGGCAAGTTGAGCCATTTGATATCGTTTTTTCAAAGGTCACAATGACTTTCAGTGTGGGGGTAGAAAGTTATATATAGGTGAAAAATATTTCCCAAGAATCAAATCTAAACGTTATAGGTACTTATTTCTACAATATTATTAGTCATATCAATTCTAACATACAAAATGCAAAAAGTGTCACAACTTACCCCGCCTTCCCCTACAGTGAACGGATTTACTTGACAATTCCGGGGACAGTTTATTTTGGTTAGGGTCAATCACGGGGACGGGATGCCAACTACAAATTAAATCAATTATTATTTTCTTTTGGTATGAAACAGTTTCTTATGAGCATGTTTAACATGATACTATTTCCATTGATAAAAATGTAAAACGATGCTTGACAGGAAGCAGCCAGAAAGCGAAAAGACCCTTATAAACGGCCGACCTTATACCATGTTATGGTGATAAAACAAAAGAAATGAGAAGAATACGAAAATTGAAAAAGTGGAAGAAGATCTTTGAGATTTCTACAGGTATACTGGCTTGCATACATTATGCGAATGTATGTCAATCTATTTTATAGGCTTCTGAAATGACTCACCCGCATATAGGCTTATGTGCACATTGTTGAAAAGTATTACTATATATCCACAGTTATTAAACAGTGAGAATTAAGGGAAGCCAAAAAATAGAAAAGGGGGAAGAAGAGATCGATGCACATACCTGAAATATAGAATGAGCTTCGCTGGAAAGTTTAGCCAAACGTTATTACTAATGAAAATCGGACTATAAGAAATAGACAAAGTAAGCTAAGCCTTGGGAAAATATTAAAAAGGCTATAGGCCTAACATTGGGCCATTTTTGAAGATTTCAAACTCATTTGATAATAATAAAAAATATGATGTGCGATTTAACGTTATAGGGCAAAATAAGAAAAAGATGAAAATCCGCGGGAAAATCCCAAATGAAAGTTGGAAGAACCTATTTCTACGGCCCCCATCCACCAGTCCATAGTTTTTCGGGCTTTTGTTCCCTAACACAATAGCCAGTTTGCACTAATTTCAGAGCTATTGCCGAGGAATATATACGAGCATGGGTCCATGATACGAGGAAGTTTTGCAAGAAATCATTGCAAGGAAGTGCAGTCAGTTCCCCTGTACTTCATGCAAAACCCGGAAGTTCGCGAAGTTTATTTCACCAATGATGTGCACAAACTTTTTCAGCGCTCAGCAGTGTATAGCAGTGCGCTAGCAGACAAGTTATGCCTCCGGATTTTAAATGGAAATACACTCAAAATGTTGCTCTCTCGGTAATGTGTTGTGTGATCAACAATAATTCTTCATATCGGTAAGGAGAGATAAACAGTGACTATCATTTCTTCAGGTGTTTTCTTCAGTTCATGTCTATTCTGCCTGTTGAAGTTTATAGTTGCCAGTACCAGTGGATCGAGCTGGAGGAGCGCAGTGCGGTGTCGTGCCTGTTGAATGGTGTACGGTACGTATGAGCGAGACATGATCGCCGGTAGCCCTGCGGTGAAATGTGCAACTCTTGTCCTTGCTACTGTACTTCTAACAGGGGGTAGTGGTGGTGGTAGTGGTGGTGGGGGGGGGGGGGGGTGAGTGGGTGGGAGGATGATATTTATGCACATGATCATGAATTATAAATGATGATCTTCATTAATTAGTATTGGCCTTGATTATAGTACAATGATTATGGTGATGATTGACGTTTATTGTCATTTCTTCTTTATCATCATCATCATCATAACCATTATACAATATCATTGTGATGAATTCCCTTTTTATCATCATCATCGTCATCATCAACACCATTATCATCATCATCATCATCATCAATATATCTATCTTTATCATCATCATATTCATAATCATCACCATTATCATCATTATCATAAGTTAACCATCAACATTAGCATCATCATTATCATGATCATGATGATCATCATCAACACCATTTTCATCATCATCATCATCAACATCATCATTACAAACGATCATCATCATAACCATGATAATAATCATAATATTGGTCATTATCATGGTCATTGTTATCATAACGATATAACCATTATTTTATCAAAATTATCATTATCATCAGCATCATCATCATCATCAGCAGCAGCAGCATCATCATCATCACCATGCCCATCACTGTCATTATCAATCATCATCTTCATTTCCACCACCACCATCATTTACATGATCATCATGTTAATTATGATCCTCATCATCATCAACATCTTGATAATCATGATCATCAACATTATCGTGATGATCATCATGTTTATCATGATCATTGCGATCATCAACATTATCGTGACAATCATGATCATCAACATTATCATGATGATCATCATGTTTATCATGATCATTGCGATCATCAACATTATCGTGATAATCATGATCATCAACATTATCATGATGATCACCATGTTTATCATGATCATCGTCATTATCAACAATAAAAGGCTGGTCCGGGCTGAAAGTATTCATAGCTTAATAAATAGAGTTGAATTCACTGAGCAAAACGCTGAATATTTCATCACAATCAAATGACAAATAACAAAGGTATTGAATTTTAAAGTTTAGCAATATTTTGTGAAAACAGTTGTCATGAATATTCATTAGGTGGGCTGATGATGTCACATCCCCACTTGTTCTTTTGTATTTTATTATATGAAATTAGGTTTATTCAAATTTTTTGCTCAAGAACTTTAAAAATTGGATTGACAACTGATTTAGTGCATTGGATATTTATTGCTGCAACTGATGTCATTATGAGGGAGACATGTTATTTACACAAGTATGAAATAATGAAAAAAAATATGATTTTTATGTAATAACCTAAGAAAATGGAAAGTGGGGATGTGACATCATCAGCCCACCTAATGAATGTTCATGACGTCTGTTTTCAGCATTTTGCTCAGTGAATTCTACTCTATGTATTAAGATACAAATATTTTCAGCCTGGATCATCCCATTAACGTGATCATCATGATCATCACCATCATCATCAATATTTATTGAGACCCCTGGGCCGTGTACAGGGCAGAAATTCATCTTAGTATCAACATGGACCTAATAGGTCCATTGGCTCAATAAATGGTATGGTAGGCAAGTCTATTCAATACGATTTAATTTCAATGGTGTAATGCTAATTCATCCAATTACCAACTCATCCACTATCATAAATTGGTCTACCATTAGTTTGTTCACTATCCTCAGGGTCTAATTGCGATTTTTTTTCACTCACTTTTTGGTTCAATAAGTCCCTATAAAATTCCATTTGGTCTAATTGGATTATTAGTGTTGATTGGACGAAATGAATGAAAAGAAAATGGGCATTTGGCCAACAGGTTAAGAGACGAAATGGTCAGAGACGAACTGGCTGTACAAAGTGATTAGCCTACATGTATCTGGCCGATTGGTTCTAGACAAAATGTTGATGGATGGAATGGCATCAGAAAAATGAAGGAAGACCATGTGATGAGTGGACGATTTGGCAATAGACGAAATGGTAATTTGCCTTCAGTACTCCAGTGATTACTAATTTCTGAGTAAATGAGCAATGAATTGAAAAGTACATGTGTAGTAGTGGTCATAAGGCAGAAAATAATTTGTCTCAGTCTCAATAAATGATACA
Source organism: Lytechinus variegatus (assembly GCF_018143015.1). NCBI lineage: Eukaryota > Metazoa > Echinodermata > Echinoidea > Temnopleuroida > Toxopneustidae > Lytechinus > Lytechinus variegatus. The sequence goes on from NC_054750.1 coordinate 8,392,377, forward strand.
TAATACTGTATGCATTGGGCAAGTATTATTTATTAATTTATTTATTTATTTATTCATTCATTTATGTTTTTATGTATTTATGTATTTACTTTAATTTATTTTCATTATATTCATTTATTTGTTTTCATTATTTTATACTGCAGGGTAGGCCAAATGGCCAATTCAGTTATGCAAAACTATTTTCCAAAAGCACCCCGCAGTTTAACCGATACACCAACATCATACGGATAAACAGAATATATTATATACATAAAGAGTGAATCAACAATTATCATGGAATTATTACATCTACATCAACATATTCAGTGTAATTACATGTTGTATGACAGAATTTTAATGATTTACAGTGATTACAGATTTCTCCTTTATGAGCAAGGAATTTGAGGAGAAACTCTGAAACTTACGTTCAGAAATGAGGACCCTTAATCTGATCTGGGGGTTGACTTGGGATGGTGATCTCGAGATTAATCCAGCGAACTAGCGCAATAATTGCGTCTCCATTACAAATAATCTTGAGATTGTGAAGATCGGGATAATTTGCCGGATTAGAAATAGTGCGCTAATTTGAAAACTCGGGCTGGTGCAGACAGCTCTTCTGTTTCCAGCTCAATACACAGATTGCCTCTTCATGTTTTGGCAAAGATACATACATGTATGTGACACTTATTTTAATACAATAAGAAGAGGAAACCAGGAGAGGGTCAGTGATGTATATCTAAATGCATGACCCATTTTGTCAAAAGTAGAAAAAGCATTCCACTTTGTTTCGACCTCAACAGTATGTAAAAACAAACTATTTTCAAGATTGCTTGCTCACTTTATTGATTTGAAGTAGTTATTGTTCTGAATTGTACATGGTTCCAACTTATGAGCTCTTATCAGATCACAAGACTTTCTTGATTCCTTGCTGGTGCTGCAGTCATACCAACAGAACCAAATCCTAATGTATATCATATATTTTGTCGGCTTAGATTTGATTTGCCAGTATGATTGTGCCATCACTTTTGTACAGAAGGGTGAGGGGGGGGGCATGGACCCACCCCAATTTTTGATTTGCCAGTATGATTGTATGATGAAAAAAAAGAGATGTAATGGAAAGAGAAAAATTTGAAATATGACAAATGTTATTTTCTGAATATTATGTCAAAATCTGTAACATCTGTGGAGTTTTGTAGTAAAAATGTTAAATTTTTTGCTTGCTCGCTTGCAACGTTTGACAAATTTTGCCCATTACACCATATCGACTTTCCCCCTCATAATTTTTGGTACATTATGCCACTGTGTACAATTTTTGAATAGCCAAATTAGGGAAACTTGTATCAAAGGCAGCCATTGGTGTACCAGGTTGTGTCTCTTAATTGTACACTGTATGTAGTTCATTTCCCCTTTTAATAATAGTGTAATCTTACGGATCTTCGAGTAGAAAGAGGCAGATATACTAGGAAATTTAGTTACAGCTGTGCAGAATTATTATTTGATACACTAAAAGTGTGCTTTTTAGGTTGTTTTATTAGTAGTTTTTCTTTGATTCGCAGCACAATAACAAATGTCATGCACTCTAATGCACCTGTGCTTATTGGTAATTTTGTCACTTTGAGAATTTTTTAACTTTCAATTTCTGTCTTTATCTCAGGAATCAACTCTTGCCTTCAGATGAGTGCTACAGTATCATGAAACATGGTAATAGACCCCAAATGCCGCTTTCACTTACTCATGATTTGTTGGTTCGCACCAGGCCTGCACTAAAATATTCTGCACCACACAACGAAAATTGTGTTCATTAAGCCATGGACCAATTACGAATCAGAGCCGCGCTTCTTTTATGATCAGTGATCACCCAAAAATTCTGGCACATATTAAGGGATTACTGTCATGATATCTGAACACGCCATAATTTTTATACAGAGCGGAAGTGCTCCGTATTGTAATTTTGGCCGGGGCCTGGTGCTGCTACATGTATCATTCATAAACTCTTTGGTTGGCACCTGGTGCAGGCCTGGTGCTGTCCAGTGAGTTACTGAAAGGGGTAAACGTTTCCCAGACCATTCTGAATTTGGATAAAGGAATCTGATTTTTGACCATTCAAACTTTATACTCATTTTCATTGATATTTTACCACATCTATGACTATTTAGACTCGTGCATCCTAGTTTTTTAGCTAAATTATTTTCGAAGAAAAGATTTAGAAGATTGTACATAAACTAAAAGACAAGTTTGTAATTAAATGACCTAATTTACACCAAGGAGCAAGTGTTATAACTGATCATATCCACAGTTCTTCATGCCAATTATTCCTTGATGGTGTCACATTATTTGCTACATTTTGAATAATAACATACCTTCGAGGTTTATTTCGAGCACATTTCTTTGGTTAAATGTCATAAGACAATATAATATCATATTGTCATGCATTTTGTCTGAAGATGATAGATCAGTTCTAACTCTCAAGGTAACATGATGTGGCTACCTTTCAGCAAGGATTACAGATTGGTGTATTAAAATTAATACTTTCTGCAAATTTGAGCTTGTGTATACAGTATTCAGTGTAGCTGAAAAATGTTTCTTATTATTGTCACTTTCTTTATGTCTCCCTTTCAGTCTGAAAATTCTGTGAAGGATATTCTCGCAAAGTTCAGCCAAGGAAATGGTCCACAATTTGGTGGGCCGCCCCTGGCCCAGAAGCCCTCGGTCCAGAGCAAACCGCCCAAGGTCATCAAACCTAATAACTTGCCCGTCAGTAGTCAGTCGTCAAATGGAGTTAAGTCATCCCCTAATGGTGTAAAGTCACCCGTGTCAAGGGTTGGGTTCCCACCAGGAGGAGGTGTGAACATTGAGGACATCACTAAGGTGAAGCTAAAGAAGCCACCCTTGCCCAAACCTCCTCCAGAAGCCAGACAGACCGAGAACCAAGTCCCAAGTTTTAAATTGCAACCCAAACCCAAGCCCAAGCCAGCGGCACCTCCAAGGCAAGAACCGTCCTCACCGTTCGGCGCCGCCAATCTTCAACCCAAGTCTCTACCTTCCGAGAGCAGTAGCCCTTTTCGGAACGAGTCCTCCCTTCATGCCAACTCCAAACCTGCAGCTCTTGCTAAGAAACCAAAGCCTCCGGCACCGGCCAGGAAAGACAGTTTAACAAATATATGTAGTGTACCCCGTAAACCGAGCCCACCATCAGTTTCCCCTGAAGAGGAAGACAAAGAGAATACATGTAATTGGAAGAATGGGATCGGGGCGGATGAACCTGCTCCACCAATTTCAGACTCAGAAAATTCCTCAGCATCTTCGATAACGGAGACTCCTTTGAGGAGAACGTCATTCCTTCACACTGTCAGCAAGAACTTGAAACAGGGAAACCGAAAGCCAGTTCTTGAACCCCTCCCACCCCTCTCAGTCATCGGGAATGCCCCTCGGAAGCCAGCCAAACCACCCAATGTGTCTTTAGCAAAATATTTATCTTCTTCGTCAGGTAAGGACTGCTGTATTTTTAATCAATTGTTATTTCAGGAAGTCTTCATGGAGGGAATTACTTTACTTGTGCCATTTCGACATTTACTCCACAATTTTTAAATTATGCCACACAAAAATTCTTTTAAGGATCAAATGTTTTTACCAAGGACATTACAGAACATTGTTGAGAGTTTTTCTATCATGTACAAAACTGAAACTGTTAATCAAATTTATATAAATGTAGCTATGTCTAGTTAAACATATTTCCTCTGAAGAATCAATCTGCCTTCTGTAAAACTACAAGTTGCTTCTCATTATGGCTTGCTACCACTCCTGCCTGTTTGGCTGATTAGGATTTTGTGGTCAATATAAAGATTAATCTCATGCTTTAGTTGTGTTCGTTATACATAGGATATCTATGACAAATTATTAATAAAGACAATAAGACAGGAACATATAAAGTGAAGTATATGGTTCCCTAGTTATTCCTAAATCCGTTAAGACATGGGGGGCTCGGGCTTTTGCGCATGCTGGCCCTGTTCTATGGAATGGTCTTCCCCTGACAATCCGTGAATGCACGTCCATTGATACTTTTAAACGTTGCCTTAAGACTCGTCTATTCAATGCCTCTTACTCTTACATGTAATTGTTCCTGGATCTATTACTATTATATTTGTACCTGTTCTCTTTCGTTCTTTCTTTCTTCTCTCACTGCGCCTTGGGCATTCTGCCGAGTGGATTTGGCGCATTACAAATCACATATATTATTATTATTATATCAAAATTTAAAATAAATTCACTAGTAATGTGTTATTATGATCAGAAGTGAAATTATTCCGTTTATTCTACTGTTGATGCTGTTTAACTTGTCATTCTTTATCTAGACTCCCCTCCCCCTCCCGTCAGACCACCGAAGCCTGGATCTACCCCGTCCACCCCTCCCTCTCTACCTGCCAGGCCCGGAGGTGGGCTATCGAAGACCAGGCCCCCACCCCCACAGCCAGTACCAGAGGAACAGATACCAGAAGATGCTGGGGATATCTATGACGATGTTGAGGGTGAACCCTCTTCTGGTGTTCCACGCAACAATAGGCCGTTCTCTCTCATGTAAGTACATTTTAACCTCTGTTTCTCTTCTATTAAAGAGGGATTATTTTCAGATTATGGTTTTTACCTATTATCTATCACCACATTTTTCAAAAAAGTCCCTACTTGAGGTGTCAAGTCATGGACACAGCATGTATTTAAAAATTTATGTGGGATTGTTTATGTCACGTGGTGCCAATACAGGAAGGCAGCTCGGTCAACTGCTCTATATTGCATTGTTTAGTTTTTAGGGAGTTTCCCTGATATAGTTCTTATCCTTGTAGGCATTGTCCCTCTGCTTGGGCAGTGACAAAGAAAAGGGAAGAGAATTTCCCTGAACTGATTTTGACCCATTCATGAGAAGAAAGACTGTAAGATTAGTCGTCTGAATCAAATACATGTACATGAGAGTGAAGGAATTGTAGTTTGTTTTTAAATGCACACAATGATGATGTTTTGCTCACATATCAAGCCAAGGACTGTGCTTCAAGAACATGATTTGTGATGTGACTTGCCAAGTTGTTAATCTATGATTGACACCACACTGCAAAAACTCTGGTGTTGATTTAACACCAGCCCAGAGTCTATATTTGTCCACACCAGAGAAGTGTTAAACAAAACCAGTTTCGTTTTGGTCTAACACCAGAAAGGTGTTTATGTAACACCAATTAGTATTGAAACAGCTTCAGTTTGATTCCAAACTGGTGTTGTTCAATACTTCTCTAGTGTGGACATACAATATAGATAGATTCAGGGATAATGTTAATTCAACACCGGCGTTTTTTCAGTGCAATATCAAATGCGTTTTTCATTCTGTGTGACACAAAATATAAATCATTACTAATGACATTAGATTGCGATAAACTTAAACTGCATGAGCTTCAAAGCAAATGCTTAGCAATTGTCATTTTTGTGCTTTTTAAAGTGATGTATCCAATACAACTTAGATCAATTCATTAATTTTATGTACCCCTCCAGATATACATGTATGTAGCTCATATGTTGGATACATGGCTGTTCATTCATAAAGCGAAAGCAATAGTCCATGCCTGATGTTTTTGGCTATGTCTTTGATGTCATAATAGAATGCAGATGTAGGCCTCCTTGTGTGATTAATAGAAAGTTTCCATGGCTTTTCAATCCTTTCCATACAGCATACTCACAGTGCCGACTGTTATATAAAACAAATAATGCACATGATTCTGCGTTTTGTGACATTTGGGTATTGGTAATGTTAAGCAAATACTTACAATCGGTAATTATATACATACATACATACATGTACATGTACTGGTGCTCAAAAGTTTGTGAACCCCACCGCAAAATGCATTCCTTCAACTTTGTGTTGATTGTAGACAACACTACAATGTTTGGCAAGCCCAGAGAAAAAAAAAAACTGTATTGAATGTAATATTAATATCACCTGACTTCACAATTAAAACATGGCAGAAATTGAACTATGCTCATTTCCTAGTGGAGTTCACTAAAACTCATAAGCACCACTGTAAATACAAACCAAAGTGGGATCTAGAAGTAATACTGGTCGATGTTTAGCACGTTTGCGTACTGTATGAATGGACAACGCGTTGACAAGTCCTAAAAGCAACTTATCACCTTGGCAACGGTGAGATTGAACACACCTATTGTCAGTCGGTCCATAATCTAATGTCTTTGACAACCAGAGTGGGGAAGCAACAAATTAGTCTTGATATTAGTCAGCAGTCAGACATATGGGCATCTGTCATTACAGAGCTAACCATATGTGTCTCTACATGCCAGGCTATTCACTGCCGACAGTGCAGAGTTCACACAGGATCATAGAGTTTCACTAGATATCTTTTTAATCATGGATGAGAAACTAATATCAAGCCAATGAGGTAGTGTTTACTTTAAACCTCCTTTAAACATCATTTTCAAGTTTTATCATAATTTGTAGTCTTTTACTTCCAAATGTGATTTTGTGTACAGACTGTGAGTTTGATACTGTTTTTCTTTTGTTATTTTAGCCTTTTTTGTTTTATTTTCTCAAAAAGCATCATATTCCTGCGTGGTAGATATATAAACAATTAAGTTTTAAACAAACTTATCTGAATCAATTTTACTGTTGGATTTTAGTTTGAATTTGGCTCAGTAAAAAACAAACAAACTTTATTTCAAAATTTCTTAATCTTGTGAACTTCTCGTGTGAACATTGCTCGCAGCTTTGCATAGCAACTTGTGTAGTATGACTGATCCTATGCGTACAGACGTGATGAAATCAAATTAAGACTTGATCCAACATTGGCCCATTGGATTGTGGTTCAGTTATTGTTGCATAATTTAAGTTCCGTGGCAAAGTAATAGAGTTTAATTTCTTTCCGGAAGTCTTTTCTCTGCTTACGTGTGTATAGATTTGTATACGTGTATGTGAATTGAATGTATTTCAACGGGCATGCTTGTTATTAATTTTTTTCTTCTTTAGAATGTTAGTTTATTGTTGGAAATTTTAAAAATTCTCTTATTCCAGAAAAGGGGAAAACTGTGCATTTAATCGAAACCACAGATCAATAAAATGTGTACATTTATTTACATACAGTACATATACTGAAATGGATAAATGAATATGAATAAGTAAATAAATAAGTAAAATTATAATGATAATTACACAGACTTCTCTATATAGCGCTCATTATCTGAAAAAAAGGAAAGATGAAACATCACCCAGTAATTTACTTCCCCTTTAAATTAAAAAAATACTTATTCAGTACTTCAAATCTAATTACATTAATTACAGTAAGTACTACGGGAAGGAAAGAACTTCTTTCGTACTTTATTCAGTATTCGAAGAGTTGCAAAAGGGATTAGTTCCACTTTTTACCATTTCCAGAAAAAACATTTTTTAACTCTCACCTACTGCAATATTCTTATGAGAAACTAAATTGTCATGGTGTACTATCCTATCATGTGAACCAAAAGTTGGGTATAAAAGAAATCTGACCTGTCTTCATTTTTTTTTATATATGCTTTTAAAAATTATAATTGTGGACCTAACCCCTTTTGCAAGTAAACTGAAATGAATCCAGTCTATTTTGATTAAAAAGTTATTTTTCTTTGCCACTTTTATTTACGTTTTCATGTGAATTTCAAATTGTCTTTGTTTTCATCAGAATGACTGAACATTTAGAGGTTTAGAGACAGAAAACAATAAATCTATGTATATGTACAATGGACCTAACCCCTTTTGACAAATGAGCTCTTCAGAATAGTTTGTTTGCAAAAAGGGTTAGGTCCATTCCAAGAAAATCATTTTTTTATTTTCCCATATGATATTGCAATATTGTTATGCGAAAATAAGTTTTCATGATACCCTACTATGAGAACATAAAAATTGGGTATAAAAGAAATCTACCTGTCTTATTTTTAAAAAATATTCTTTTCCAAAACAAATCTGTGTGGACCTAACCCCTTTTGCAACAAAACTAAAATGGACCTAACCCCTTTTGAAAAAAGTGTTTTTTTTCTTTGCCATTTCAGATCACTTTTTAATGGGAGTATCAACTTTTCTTTGATATCATCTAAAAGAGCTACTAAAAATCTATACAAAAAAATTCAAATTTGATGAAAAATTGACCTAATCCCTTTTCAAGTGAGCTCTTCATATACATTTTGATGACAGTCCACATTCACAAAATTGCACAAAAAATCGACCTTAGTGTCATGTATCTCTCTTTCTTGAGATTACACATATATGCTTTTCACATTGCATTTCCTTAACCCCATACTGTCCTTAACCCCAGACTATCCTTAACCCCATACTATCTTTTTTTTTATTCACACTGTCTTTCTTATACCCCATACTATCTGCTCAACCGTGGTTAATGCCTTAAACCCGGACTATCCCTCAGCTCATGAATATTGATGGTTTCACCAAACAGAGCGTGATGAACATGCAATTCGACTTCTGTGATTGGCTAATTCTTAGCCCCACTTTCCTTAGCCCTGTTTCGTTTTCACACTGCAGTAGCACCGCAATTGTGGTAGCACTAGCACCACAATAAGCCGGCTAACCCTGCTTTTTTGCAGGGCCAGATAGTACCGTACTATTTACCGTGCTAGCCCACTTTGCTAAAACGTAGTGTGAAAACGAAGTGGGCTAAGCTTAACCCCGGGAAATTGGTGGGGCTAAGACCCCCCCTTAGCCCACCAATTTAGGACAAAAAGTGCAGTGTGAAAAGAATAATAGTTTCATAGTGTAACACTATATCCTGGGTTATTGTCAGGCAGATTATAACTTCAGATATTTTTCACAAATATCCTGCTATTCTATTCATTGTCAATCATTAGGAGCCTATGCTTGAATTTTGGCTCATATTCATTGTCGTACACCTCAATTGCAATTTTACATGCAATTATCTGAACAAATTTGTAAGCCTTGAATTGATTAAATAGTGGTTCCACTTCCTTTGTATAATTTCAGTTTTGTTATATTAATACAATTTACCATACAACTGAATACACTACAGTAAACTTACGATTTTCAATGATCTTTTATTTGCTTATTGGCCAGGCTCCAATATTTAATTTTGATGGCTTTTTAATTGCAAGAACTACATTGAGGTGAATATCTAAAGTGAATGATGCTCATATGGATCACCAAAAAATCTATGGAAATAATGTGTTGTGAAAGAAGGAAATAGGCTTGTTTAGAAATGGAAAAAAAAGTATGATAACGTTAAACCTATTGTCTGTTTAGGCTTATATGAAGGCCCACATATAGGTTAGATCATTATACAATGTATGTATTCCAGAAAAAATGGAAACCAGGATTTCCATGTCACATTTCGAAGGCAAATCAAATGTGATATTTCATTTGCATCATCATACAGTTCAATTATTCTATATTTGATACCAATTTGAGACAATCTCTTCACACATTAATGAGCAAAAAGAGTTTAAAATTTTAACGTGAAAATCTGGTTGCGCAGAAATTTTGGACAAGATTGGTTTTGGATACGATGACTGCTTATTCCATGATTGCCTCATTAGCATTTCCTAGTCACCGATCCCTGAAATGGGAGTGGATTCAGATTCACACGTTGGTTTCTGCGTAAATCGTTTCTGATATGCCCCAATATTTATATTGTTTGTAATCTGCCATGCATGAACAATTTGGTAATAAAGCTTTCAGTCTCAAATTATGAACGAGATTCTACTCTTACCATGAATTTCAAATTTATAGGAAAAACATGATTTGTAATTGTGAAATCTGTCTCCGAAATTAGGTTTCCTTTTTGTGGGATGCACTGTATAAACAGTATGACAGGAGGGAATTCCACAAAAACTTGTGACTTTCAAACATGTTCAAGGTTATATAGGCAATCAAATCACACATCTGTTTTTAGGGAATATGTTATCGCTAAACTGCTACAAAGGGGAAATTATGTTCAGAAAATTAAATTTTCCTGGTTAAAGAGCCAGTAACAACATTTAGTTTGGCAAGGAGCAAGCAGTAATGAGGGACCTGTCTGAAACGAGGCTATTAAAGATCAAAGGCAGCTCAGATATCCTTTTTGAAAATTAAATACAGCTCTGTGATCCTACCTTGATTACAAATTTCAACATAAACCAGCATTGTTAACTATTTTACCCACAGAAAGCCCAAATTGTACAAATTATTTATCTGAAAGAAAACGTTGTAAACCAACCGGGCTGAATGAGACTGAAAATTGAACCCTATTGCATTGTGAAATTACAACAATGATAAAAATGCATAGGAAATACTGTTTCTAATATGGATGTTAGTGCATGTCTCGAAGAAGAGAAAGAAAACGGAGGAGGAGAAGGAGAAGGAGAGGAAGGAAAAGGAGATGGAGAAGGGGAAGGAGGAGAAGTAGTTAGAGGAAAAGAAGAAGGAGAAGGAGAAGGAGGAGGAGGAGGAAAAGGAGATGGAGAAGGAAAAGGAGATGGAGAAGGGGAAGGAGGAGGAGAAGCTTTAGAAGAGAAGAAGGAAAAGAAGGAGGAGGAGGAGGAGGAGGAAAAGGAAACGAAGAAAGAATAATGGGGAGGAGAAGGTTTGGAGAGAAAATTAGACAAAATTGTTGAAAGATAAAGAGGGGGTGGAGAAGAAGAAAAGAGTAAGATAAAACTATTATGAAAAAAGCACAGAAGATTGTTGAATGACATATAAAGTCAAGGGTCATCTCTAATTTCTTGAAGTTCAACTCAAACCCTCTTCCCATACATCAACAAATCAGAGGAGGGGGGGGGGGGAGGGGAAGAGTAGATACAAAATACGTTTTGGAAGTGCAGAAAGATGATTGTTGATAACGATGATATAGTACATGTACAATCATCACTAATTTCAAGAAGTTCAAGTGTAGGAAATGCCCATCTCCTGATCAACAAGTTGAAGTGCCCTTGAAGAGATCCCATTATAATCACTGTAATCCTATGCCATACCTGTATAACCCTCCATTCACACAAAGTGATGAATGTTACGTATAGCGATACAGCGAATACTTACAAACAGCAGTTCACACATAATTGATGTAAATGTAATCTTTAATATGCATACGTGCAAGTCTATAACACCCTGTTCAGACAAATCAAAGAATATAATGTATACAGTCAAAACTAAGAAACAGCAGTTCACACATAATTCGTAACCATATTTCATACCTGTTAATGTGGAATGCCCTGTTCAGACAAAGTAAAAAAAAATTGATTGTCTAACAATTCAGCACGTACATTTAACTGCCGTTCACACATAATCATCCAAAACTTAATACTCCATACCATGACAACTCAACCAAACTATTGAATCATATTTATGTAAATATGAAAAAAATTTCTAAGAAACATGTTTCGGCTATCCTAACTACCTTGTTATGCCCCATTCGCAGCAAAATTGTGCGTATGAGACTGATATTTTGGGGTACAAGTGATGATATGAAGATGATAAAAGTCTGAAATGCCTTCACTTTGACCCAATTCTAAAGTGTGCCAATTTTATCCTTTTGATTCCTCATGCCCGGGGGGGGGGCCACTTCCATTCACGAGTGGATACCATGCGCGACCACGGGGTCTCGAAAAGCACCCTAAACACGTAATTTCCATATTCTGAAAATGCATCCCTAAACAAGTATTGGCGTGTGAAACCCTACCCTTAGCAAGTATTGGAAACAAAACGATACTCTTGACAAAATGACAAATGAACCCCTAAACAAGTAGGAATGTTTTATTGTTACGGGTCCTTCGGTCGTCGGCTTTACCTTATTTGGTTAAGTACGACCCCACCTTCTACACCTCGCGCAAATCGGACTCTAAACACGAAGTGTTGGGGCAAAAAGGACATCCTTAATAAATCATTTTAAATTTTGTTTTAACATCCCCGCAAATTCGACCCTGAACACGTAATTTTCCTAGCGAAATAGATACCCTTTTTTCATTATTTTTGTGTTTTTGACACCCTTATCACGTTACGTACGTAACGTGCCCTATCGTGAAAAGGACATCCTTTTTACGTGTTTTTTGGTCGCGCATGGTATCCACTCGTCAATGTAAGTGGCCCCCCCCGGTCCTCATGAGGACTTTCTGAGAAGATATTGAAGCTCTGCTGCTGTTTTCACATTATTGGGCCTATCCAATGATTCATTAGTTTTCTACAAATTAAATTTGATTTTACTATACACTGTACATGTAGTAGTGCAATTTAGAGATTTCTGTACAAAAATAAGCCTTCATGAGATTTTTTTTACAGGATCTTTCACAGTTTGATGATGAACCTGTGAATTATCTTGAGCCTCTGCCTTTTCTTTAACAATATTTTAGCATTTCTGTTGTTTCATACCACTTTGTCATGAATATTAGAAACTAGAGATCTTTGTACGAACTAGCTTAGGCCTTCCTTCATATTTCTCTCTGCAGTCAGAGCGATTTCAAGGTTTGTGGAGTAGCTCATAAGTCAAATGGCTTTCTTATTTTTTATGAACAGAACAGGATTTCCTGACTGCATTGAAAGGTCAAAGTGTGAAATTTGGGGATTTTCCAGGGATTTCGCTGCAGATGTGTGCACTGGGCAAAAGTTCCTGTTGATGAATATAAAACTGTTTTTGTTTCCTTTTCGTGTTCCTCTCGCCTTTCATAGTTTCAACTTTCATATTTCTTAGAGCAAATGCTGACATTTGTCCCATGTTCTCTCTGCATCCTACACCATAGAATATATGTTCATAATATGGATTTGAAATAGCTCCTGATGGACAGTGAATAGATACAGTCAAATTTTAAATTCAAACTGAATCTTTATCTCAAAGGATTTGAATTCATAAAACCTTAAAGCTTTAAAATAAAATCTTTACAGATTCAATCTAAATACAGTGTTCGGCTGGTCACTATTCAAAGCCGATCGGGATTGTTTTAAAATCCATGAAATATTGGAGTATTTTTTTCTCCTTTTTTGTTGTGTACTTACCTTCCTCTACCCTACTCTAGTTAGTTGTTCTTTTTTATGTTATTACTGTATATATATGTATATATACTTTTTTTTTCTTGCTTCTTATCTGCTTTTTTTTTCAATGCAGACGTTTAATTATATTGTATCATACGTATTTTGTTGTTGCATCAAAGGTGATCTGTGCTTAACAAGCGTTGCTTCTATACAGACCACCTCTTTCCCATATTTTCGATATCTTTTTAGCTCATTGTCCATAAGCTTTTATTCCTGTTGTGTTGTTTCTTTTAACCTTATTGATATCGTACATGTATGCATTGTATTTTGGTTGTGGAAAGAAATAAATGAACTTGAACTTGAACATTTTGCTCTTCTCAAACATGTAAATTTCCAACTCTCACACAGCATAAAGGAACACTCGTACACACAGGCCCCATTGCATGGCAAAGTTACCATGATGGTAACTTGCATGGAATCCTTGATTCTGATTGGCTGTTCATCATCGTTACCTGCATGGTAGTTACCATTGGATGGCAAAGTTACTGTAACTTTTATGCAAAGGGCACTGTAGGATTTAGCTATGGTATGCCACATAGTATGGCAAGCCAATAATTAAAGAATGCCTGATGTGTATTTTCTATTTTTTTTCAAAGATGATCAGATGATCATACAGTCTGATATGGTCACTGATTGTGTGAAGTAAGCCTAAATCAACATGGATTTTGGGTAGACTTAGGGTGGACTTGACTATTAATTCCCCCATAAATTTAGAAGAATATTTATTCTTACATGTATGTTGTTTACTGCACATCCTCACTCCTCAGAATGATCATATTCCGTTACAGTATCAATTTTCTGCAAGATATAATTACAATAAGTCCCCCCAAGATCTATTTCACTCGTTTTCCCTAAGTTGGAAAGGTATCGCTTACAGTCACAAAGCAACCTCAACTTTTGTTGAAGAGATGGATACAAATATCAGTACATTTGAAATATAGTTTCCCCAGTCATTGTTTCTTATCTATTGAGAAACAACTAGAACAATGATAAAGTGGTTGTTTCTCAATGATCCCATAATATTTTAGGACCACCAAGACCTGCACCCCAACGGGGCCAACCCCCCTGAAACTTACAGTGCTTCCTGACCGAGTAGCAAAACTGTTTTTTTGTTTTTCTTCAATCCAGGATGTGTTTAACAATGGTATTTAGGTGATTGTAGAGTTTGAACTACCTTCCTGCAATCATAGATAAGGATGAAATATGTACATCAAACCATAGTAGGTCCTTGATCAAACAAACATACCTTTAGTAGGCAGTTTGCACTTTATTCAGACAGAGAAATTCATGGGGGGGGGGGCAGTTAAAGGTAAATGCTAGTTTTGGTGACGATATCAAAATGAGTTCGTACAGAATCCAATGAAATGACCACTAAAGTGTCTGTTTGTATAAATAAAACGCATGTGCCAAAGGATTCTGGAAGAAATTGTGTAATTGCTGAGAAATCAGCAAATAAGCACGGGATTCGGGTAGGGCGTCGGGCCCGACGCCCTGAGCAATAATTATACATTGTCCCACGTGCGCTTATCTGTGTTGGGGATTTTCGGTGTGAACATTTTTCAGCGTAGATTTCAAGATTTCACAAAGTCCAGTTAATGTAACTGTACCAGATCTAGATCCTCGATGATATACTTGCAATTAAGCCTTGTTTTACAGACTTTCTCATGAAATCAGTGTTAACTGCAACTACTGGAATTTCTCTTTAAATGTATTGCTGTACACACGTGTGGCCAAATTATTTTCAAACACCTCCTAAACAAGTTTTTCGCGGGCTTTATTTACGCATTTTGGCCCCTAAACAATTTGTCGCCAGAATATGACCCCAGGGGAAAAAAAACATACCCTAAACACGTAAAAAATACCCTAAAAACATTTGAACCTGCGATTGACCCTTGACTAGTCTTTCAAAACTACCCCTTTTTGTTTTAAATTGGCGTTAAACACCACTTAAATGCATTTTTTGGGGGTCATACATGTGTACAGCAATATATTTGACTCCCCACCCCCCCCCCCCCCCCGAGACAGTCCGGGAGAAAATCTCTTAATGGGCCAACCCCACTAGATTTTCAAACAATCACACAATTGCAGTTTGGCTTCCATTCAGACAAGAGGAAATTTGTCTAATCATTTCTATTAGAATGTAATTGTTTTAGTAGTCACCTCATACCCCTTTCCTAATTGAATGCGACCTAAATGTAATTTTACAGCATTCTGTTTGCAGTTTTCGTATACAAGAATGGGTCAATTTATTTTTGTTTTATTTTTACAAGATAAAATCACTTTTTAAAAAGAAGTCATTTGAGGTCTAGTCATGTATCATTGCATGTTGATGATTCAACCAAGATATTTTTTTCACAGAATATACAGGTCTGATATTTATCACATGACACTCAACTCAGCCTGAATTTTGCTTTTGGATGATTGATGTTTGAAAATCAGGAAAGAAAGAATGACTTTGATTTATTAAGACTGAGGCCCATCATGTTTTATGGGTTTTTTTTTTGGTTGTTCAGTGAAAAGTAAAATTTAGTACATGTAGTTTAAATGAGAATAGATGATGTGTTTTTGTATCGAAGGTTTTTTTTTGCAAGGAGAGTGTTACAAGGGCAAGTCTACTCCAGTAAAAAAGTTGATTTGAATAAAAAAAATCTTCAGAATTGGATGTTTAAAAAAAAAAAAAACACAACAACTTATATTGCCATTTAAGTGTTGTTCCATTTCACAAAACATATGCACTCTTGCTTTGTATGCAGATGAGACAACCAATGTCTCATTTTTTCCCTCATAATGTGAATTATTTCAAATCTGCAAATTTAACATACTTTCTATGTTTTTGAGAATAAAATGCAAAGAAAAAGTGAGTTTATACTAGTATACGTCATTGACTCTCTCATATGTATATCACTGTGTTGTGCATACTTCGTGACCAAAAGTATGTGAAATGCTATAATATGAATATCATATTTTCACTTTCTATTTTTATTCAAATCCACTTTTTATTTTGTTGTTTGAAGGGCCTACTTATAATTTTTGCTATTTAAGTTGAAATAAACACAGGTCCCCCGTCCAAGTCAGATTCACAAATATTGAGCCTATTTTGCTCATGAATGCATGCACATTATGTAAATTGCACATCACAAGGGGAGGTTTTAAGTCACTTGTATTATCTCAAACTTCACAAAGTTTTGGACCTAAAGTTCATGACTATTAGCGAAATCCCATGGGGGTTTACGAGGAAGGTAGTATTTTCAAAGTTGGAAAGGATAATTGGTCTTCTTGATCATGTGCTTCTGCAACACATCCTCCTTAGGTGGTAATATACACACCAATTGGAAAATATTTTTGATGGCATATCCAGAAATTGTAAGGGGGGATGGGGCTTGCATGATATCTGATATTTTTGCAGTTTGTAAATTGAATTGTAGTAGGTCCGATGGTGTAGAGCTCTACTGTATCTCACATACAAGATGGTGTACATAATGAGTGTAGCATGTCATGGCAAAGGTATTTAAAATAGTCAGGCTTTCCCCTTTTTTGAGGGGGGTCTAGTGAACCAATAAATGTGCAAAGTGTTCTGTAGGGGGCTGGGGGTTCTTACAGGAAATTGGTATAACATTTGTAGGAAAAAAACACTTGTACAAAATAGTAATCAAATGACCACAATTTGAATAATGAAGGAAGTTGCATGAAAAATAGTAGACTTTCTTGTCATTAATAGCATGGGAAAGGTGACAATGCAGAAAGCACCAGCACTCCCCCACACTCTTCCAAAAGAGAAAAAACAGGTTGATCAGGATATGCCAAGAGAACCTAGATACACATCCTAGATTAAGATTTTGAAAATATTTTTATTAAAAGGAGTTCATTCAATTGTATTGTTCTGTTTTCTATTCTTATTTGTTTGCTTTTTATTTATTCATTTATTTCTTTCGTTAATTAATTAATTAATTTGTATATTTTATTCATTAATTTATTAATTTATTTATCTATATCTTTCTATTAATTTATTGTTGTTATCATTATTGTTATTTTTTTGTGGGGGCTAACCCTATTTCTTACTATTATGATGTGTATCTCTCCCAGCCTTGCATATCTATTGACTGAGTGTATCTGTATCGGTATCTTTACAGCAGCGAGAAATGTTGAAATAAAAGATTATTTGATAAGCAAGAAAGATGGCATTTTGTCTGCAAGTAGTTTTAAGTTACTGTGGTCAGTTTTGCTTCAAATCCAATTAATCCAATATTTAAATAAATTCCCACACCCATTCCTCTTTTAAGCCTATTCATAGATGATGTCACACAGATTTGTGTCAATATGTCCAACAACTAATATGTTTTTTTAATTCTTATTCCTCAATTTGAAGCAAATTTCTCATTCAAATTCATAAAGTTAGCTCTACAATTGTTCTGAACTGTGATGGTGTATGGAGATTTCATGCATAAAATATGTTTGATTTATGATGAATGATGGTGCTGAAATAACTGAATGCTAACCATATTCTTGCTATTGATTGAAGAATTTTTTTTTTCAAATGGGCAGTCCATGTTGTCTCTAACCATAGCAGCATGTTTGAACTTAATGTCCGGTTGGAACGAGATCCCACATTATTGAACCTTTTTTCTGCACATTGATAATAAATTCATTGATCAATAGACAAAATGACATTCGCCCTTCAGTGGATTTTAGTTGTAATTGGATTAAATGAAATGAGACCAATAGGAGAATTAACTTAGACCTATAGAATAAAGTGCATACCACTATTGAAATTCATGTGTTTGCCCTAAAACAGTTATCATGTGAAGGATATATGATGTAATTGTAAAATGTCTTTTAACTGGACAAATTTACAAATTTTACATCAAACTTTATTTTGATCAGGTGTACATTATAGTCTTCTTTATATAAAACCGCTTCTCAAACATGGAATAGGCTGAAAATTTCAGGATATAAATCTCTGCCAGTAGCTTTCTAAAATTCAATGATTAAATATCTAAAATAAGTGCTTAAATTGCTATTTTTAAGTACAAATAAAAACACTGCTGGCAGTTGGCATTAGATGCAAATTTTGAATTCTAATGGATGAAAAGTCACGATTTTTTTTAAATGGCTAAAAAAACTATAATGACAACTACACTTTTGTACTATTTTATTGCAAGATGGCACTCAAGTAAAATTCACATTACTGACCCTTTGCCATATTTAGACATGATTTAATCCAGAGATGAAAATGGGATTACTCAGGTGGGAATTAGACCAACTGGTATTAGACCAATTGGCAATAACTGTGCTCCTTGCTCTGAAATAGGTCAGCTGATTTGGTTGAAATTGGGCAATTCAGTGCTTCTAAAAATACCGGTTGCACCCCAATTCTATTAATAAAGTGATTCTCTCTTGAGTGAGTTGTATTGTTGTTGATCATAGCCATCTTGGGCCTGGCATGTCCATTCAGCTAATAGTGATTTAGCCTGTAGTTTATTTTCTATGATTGATAATTGATCATTGTGTACATGTGTAATCAAATATAAGATAAAAAATGAGCGGAATGATTATTGTTAACAGGGCCTACATGTAAATGTAGAAGAAGACCTGCAGATAGAGCTACATGTACCACAATGAAATCATATCCATGTAAAGTGTCCCAACTTACAATCACTGATAGTGCACAGCAAAAACTGTGGTGTTAACCGATGTACATAGAGGACCTCACCAGTTATTTTACACCGGTGTTAAATTGGTGGTGTTAGTTTTACACCTATAGGTGTTATTATAACACCTTTTGTTGTTACATTTACACTCTTTGGTGTTATGTTTAATCTCTAGGGTGTAATTTTAACACCTCAGGGTGTGGTCCTCTAACACCAATTGGTGTCAGTTTTAACACCGCAGTTTTTACAGTGTGGTGTTAAAACTACATGTACACGGGTAAGTATTGTGAGAGGACTGGCACCAAGCAATGTACACCATTGGTCAGATCAATCGAAGAGGACTTGCACTACTGCGTATTGATCAATAAGATTGCGTGTATCATATTGTGTACGTGTCAGCTTTTAAGTGCGACTTTAGTCATATTTAAATCTTTGTGAAACACCCCCCTGGTATTTTTAACACCTGTGGTCTTTAAAGGGGAAGTTCATCCTGACAAAAAGTTTATTGTTAAAGAAAAAATATATATTGCCGAAGGTTTGAGGAAAATCCATTAAAGAAAAGAAAAGTTGTTAGAATAATCATTTGATTCGTGAAGTCATATTCGAGCAGTTTTCCTACATATCGAATGGCAAAATATCAATGAAATTTCATTTTCTCAGAAAATTGAAAATGGTATTTAGTGTACCTTCATTATATCAATAGACAAACTATTACAAACCAGTTCCTAAAGAATAAAATAAAGTCGTTGCAAACCATTAAAAAATTGAAATTTATGCATTTTATATTACATAACATATGGGACATCTGCTTGTTTATGACGTCACAAATCCAAAACTTAAAATTCTAATGATTTTCCTGATCTTTAATTTATTTCACTCAAACTATCACCAATATTTTTTTTTTATCTGCTATTTTTACACAAAAATTTTCCTCAGGGTGAACTTCCCCTTTGACATTGTAAAACCCATGTACTGCTGAAGTCAAATAGAACTTTGCATTTTTTACTGGTATTGCGGGGAATTCTAAATCTTCTTTGAGTTCTTTTAATGTACCAAGATTTGTGTGACCTCATACTATGAACTTTCAGTATGAGATTTAGCAACACTAGAGCTTGGCAAGTTGATCTTGTAAGGAATTCTAAACCTACTTCATTTGAGTTCTTCAAAGTAAGGATTTCATTTTTGAGACATCATCTAATTGTTTTGGGAATTGCAAAATTCATGGTGTTAGACTACACCACTGGTGTTCACAACATACACTTTACACCGATATTAGATTTTACTCCTGACATTTTGACTTCTTCATATTACCATACACCATTCTAATCACACCAGTTTTACAGTGGATCTGCATGCATATAATAATGATAATAATAGTAGATGCTTATATAGCGCATAATATTCTACAGAATCTCTGTGCGCTTTACAAAGGAGGTAATTAAGTCTAATACAATATAC